>NC_088417.1:91692172-91747172 GCF_034236695.1 Oncorhynchus nerka
TCTCTGTCTCTCTCTCTTTCTCTCTCCCTCTCTCCCTATCTTTATTTATCTCTCTCCCTATCTTTATTTATCTCCCCCTCTCTCTCCTTTCTCTCTCTCTGTCTCTCTCTCTTCTCTCTCCCTCTCTCCCTATCTTTATTTCCCTATCTTTATTTATCTCTCTCTCCCTATCTTTATTTATCTCCTCCCCTCTCTCTGTCCTCTCTCTCTGTCTCTCTCCCTCTTTTATCTCCCCCTCTCTCCTCTCTCCTGTCTCTCTCTCTTTCTCTCTCCCTCTCTCCTATCTTTATTTATCTCTCTCTCCCTCTTTATTTATCCCCCTCTCTCTCCCTCTCTCTCTGTCTCTCTCTTTTCTCTCTCCTCTCTCCCTATCTTTATTTATCTTTCTCCCTATCTTTATTTATCTCCCTCTCTCTCCCTCTCTCTGTCTCTCTCTCTCTCTCTCTCCCTCTCTCCCTATCTTTATTTATCTCTCTCTCCCTATCTTTATTTATCTCCCCCTCTCTCTCCCTCTCTCTCTGTCTCTCTCTTTCTCTCTCCTCTCTCCCTATCTTTATTTACCTCTCTCTCCCTATCTTTATTTATATCCCCCTCTCTCTCCCTCTCTCTGTCTCTCTCTCTTTCTCTCTCTCTCTCTCCCTATCTTTATTTATCTCCCCCTCTCTCTCCCTCTCTCTCTGTCTCTCTCTCTTTCTCTCTCCCTCTCTCCCTATCTTTATTTACCTCTCTCTCCCTATCTTTATTTATATCCCCCTCTCTCTCCCTCTCTCTGTCTCTCTCTCTTTCTCTCTCTCTCTCTCCCTATCTTTATTTATCTCCCCTCTCTCTCTCCTCTGTCTCTCTTTCTCTCCCTCTCTCCCTATCTTTATTTATCTCCCCTCTCTCCCTATCTTTATTTACCTCTCTCTCCCTATCTTTATTTATATCCCCCTCTCTCTCCCTCTCTCTGTCTCTCTCTCTTCTCTCTCTCTCTCCCTATCTTTATTTATCTCCCCTCTCTCCCTATCTTTATTTACTTTATCTTTATTTATATCCCCCTCTCTCCCCCTCTCTCTGTCTCTCTCTCTTTCTCTCTCCTCTCTCCCTATCTTTATTTATATCCCCCTCCTCTCCCCCTCTCTCTGTCTCTCTCTCTTTCTCTCTCCCTCTCTCCCTATCTTTATTTATCTCCCCCTCTCTCTCTATCTCTCTTTCCCCCCTCTTTCTTTTCCGTCTCTCTCTTAATTCAATTCAATTGAAGGGGCTTTCTTTGGCATGCGAAACATATGTTAACATTGCCAAAGCAAGTGAAGTAGATAATATACAAAAGTGAAATAAACAATAAAAATGAACACTCACAGAAAAATTCTACTCACAGAAGTTCCAAAAGAATAAAGACATTAGAATTGTCATATTATGTATATATGGTGGTGTAACGATGTACAAATGGTTAAAATACAAAAGGGAATATAAATAATCATAAATATGGGTTGTATTTACAATGGTGTTTGTTCTTCACTGGTTGACCTTTTCTTGTGGCAACAGGTCACAAATCTTGCTGCTGTGATGGCACACTGTGGTATTTCACCCAGTAGATATGGGAGTTTATCAAAATCGGGTTTGTTTTTTAATTCTTTGTGAATCTGTGTAATCTGAGGGAAATATGTGTCTCTAATATGGTCATACATTGGGCAGGAGGTTAGGAAGTGCAGCTCAGTTTCCACCTCATTTTGAGGACAGTGTGCACATAGCCTGTCTTCTCTTGAGAGCCAGGTCTGCCCACGGCGGCCTCTCTCAATAGCAAGGCTCACTGAGTCTGTACATAGTCAAAGCTTTCCTTGAGTTTGGGTCAGTCAGTGGTAAGGTTTTCTGCAACTGTGTACTCTCTGTTTAGAGCCAAATAGCATTCTTGTTTGCATGGTTTTTTTGTTAAATATTTCCAATGTGTCAAGTAATTATATTTTTGTTTTCTCATGATTTGGTTGAGTCTAATTGTGTTGCTGTCCTGGGGCTCTGTGGGGTGTGTTTGTGTTTGTGAACAGAGCCCCAGAACCAGCTTGCTTATGGGACTCTTCTACAAGTTCATCTCTCTGTAGGTGATGGCTTTGTTATGGAAGGTTTGGGAATCGCTTCCTTTTAGGTGGTTGTAGAATTTAACGTCTCTTTTCTGGATTTTGATCATTAGCAGGTATTGGCCTAATTCTGCTCTGCATGCATTATTTGGTGTTCATGGAGGATATTTTTGCAGAATTCTGCATGCGGAGTCTCAATTTGGTGTTTGTCCCATTTTGTGAATTCTTGGTTGGTGAGCGGACCCCAGACCTCACAACCATAAAGGGCAATGAATTCTATGACTGATTCAAGTATTTTTAGCCAAATCCTAATTGGTATGTCGAATATTTTGTTCCTTTTGATGGCATAGAATGCCCTTCTTGCCTTGTCTCTCAGATCGTTCACAGCTTTCTGGAAGTTACCTGTGGCACTAATGTTTAGGCTGAGGTATGTATAGTGTTTTGTGTGCTCTAGGGCAACGGTGTCTAGATGGAATTTGTCATTGTGGTCCTGGCGACTGGACCTTTTTTGGAACAGCATTATTTTGGTCTTACTGAGATTTACTGTCAGGGCCCAGGTCTGACACAATCTGTGCAGAATATCTAGGTGCTGCTGTAGGCCCTCCTTGGTTGGTGACAGCACCAGATCATCAGCAAACAGTAGACATTTGACTTCAGATTCTAGTAGGGTGAGGCCGGGTGCTGCAGACTTTTCTAGTGCCCTCGCCAATTTGCTGATATATAAATTGAAGAGGGTGGGGCTTAAGCTGCATCCCTGTCTCACCCCAAGGCCCTGTGGGTCTTGTTTTTTGCCTATTTTAACTGCACACTTGTTGTTTGTGTACATGGATTTTATAATGTTATATGTTTTTCCCCCAACACCACTTTCCATCAATTTGTACAGCAGACCCTCATGCCAAATTGAGTCAAAGGCTTTTTTGAAATGAATAATGCATTAAGGGGCGGCAGGGTAGCCTAGTGGTTAGAGCGTTGGACTAGTAACCGAAAGATTGCAAAATCAATTCCCTGAGCTGACAAGGTGAAAATCTGTCGTTCTGCCCCTGAACAAGGAAGTTAACCCACTGTTTCTAGGCCGTCATAGAAAATAAGAATTTGTTTTTAACTTGCTTGCCTAGTTAAATAAAGGTTAAAAAAAAAAGACTTTGCCTTTGTTTGTTTGTCAATTAGGGTGTGCAGGGTTAATACGTGATTTGTCGTACGATCATTTGGTAAAAGCCAATTTGACATTTGCTCAGTATATTGTTTTCACTGAGGAAGTGTAGGAGTCAATGAAAATGTTAATAAAAATGCAGAGGATGCAGAGGATTCTCCCAAAGTAACTTGATGCATATCCCACGGTAGTTATTGGGGTCAAATTTGTCTCCACTTTTGTGGATTGGTGTAATCAGTCCTTGGTTCCACATATTGGGGAAGATGCCAGAGCTAAGGATGATGTTAAAGAGTTTAAGTATAGCCAATTGGAATTTGTTGACTGTATATTTGATCATTTCATTAAGGATACCATCAACACCACAGGCCTTTTTGGGTTGGAGGGTTTATATTTTGTCCTGTAGCTCATTCAAGGTAATTGGAGAATCCAGTGGGTTCTGGTAGTCTTTAATAGTTGATTCTAAGATTTGTATTTGATCATGTATATGTTTTTGCTGTTCTTTGTTATAGAGCCAAAAAGATTGGAGAAGTGGTTTACCCATACATCTCCAATTTGGATAGATAATTCTTTGTGTTGTTGTTTGTTTAGTGTTTTCCAATTTTCCCCGAAGTGGTTAGAGACTATGGATTCTTCAATTACATTGAGCTGATTTCTGACGTGCTGTTCCTTCTTTTTCCATATTGTATTTCTGAATTGTTTTAGTGATTCACTCCCTCTCTCTCTTTCACCATCTCCCCCTGTGTGTGTGTCTCTCTCTGTCTCTCACCTCTATGATGTAATCTCTGGGGTCGCAGGTGCTGAAGGGTCTCTTGAACAGCAGGGAGAATCCCTCAGGTGTCTGCCTGGTGTCCATCAGCTGGTAGTCCTGTTGGCTGTCCAGACTCACATGACCCTGACTGTCACTCCACGCATCCTGGAGTAACACACACAGAGAGAAACAAACACACACCCATAGGTCCGAATACACACACATGCACGCACACACACAAAGACAGATTCTAGATCAATTTTATGGACAGAAATCCACATGCTGGGCAATTGCAATTAAAGAACCCTAGAGATCTCCCAGCCAGCCAAGTATGTATTTCCATAAACATTCTGTGACATCTAACCCTAACCCCAACCCTATGAGACAGTGATGCCCAGCAATGGCCAAGTGAACGTGCAAGATGCAAGTCCCAGGAGCCAATGGTAACAACTGAATCTGTCTCCTCCAATCACATCGTCCGCATGTAAAATGCACCGAAATAGAACCAGCCATCCAATACATGTTTGTTCCACCTTGCATGATTGCTTGAGGTTGGGGCAAAGTGTAAAGACTCCAAAGTAGCCACACATTTATTAAAAAGCCCAAATTAACCAGGGACGCTCCATGTGTCAGAGTTAGTTAGGCTCTGTGCGCCTCAGATTCCATTTTGAAGCAGTTTCCGTGTGCTGTTGTGACCAAAGTGGTCCTAGGATTTTAACAGAAGTTCTGAGTTATCTCTCTATCCTCATCCCTCACCCCTCTCTCCCCTTTCATCCCTCTCTCTCTCTCTCTCCACTCATCTCTCCCTTTTGGACCTACTCCCTTGTACAGGGATTGGAGGGGCCATTCAACATTAATTTGGAGAGAGGGCGCAAAAGGAAGCTAGGCAGTTTTTCACAGAGAATCAGGCAGGCAGAGAGTCAGGCAGACCAGGGACGGGTCCAGGCAGAGAATCAGGCAGACCAGGGACGGGTCCAGGCAGACCAGGGACGGGTCCAGGCAGAGAATCAGGCAGACCAGGGACGGGTCCAGGCAGACCAGGGACGGGTCCAGGCAGAGAATCAGGCAGACCAGGGACGGGTCCAGGCAGACCAGGGACGGGTCCAGGCAGAGAGTCAGGCAGACCAGGGACGGGTCCAGGCAGAGAGTCAGGCAGACCAGGGACGGGTCCAGGCAGAGAATCAGGCAGACCAGGGACGGGTCCAGGCAGAGAGTCAGACAGACCAGGGACGGGTCCAGGCAGAGAGTCAGGCAGACCAGGGACGGGTCCAGGCAGAGAATCAGGCAGACCAGGGACGGGTCCAGGCAGACCAGGGACGGGTCCAGGCAGAGAGTCAGGCAGACCAGGGACGGGTCCAGGCAGAGAGTCAGGCAGACCAGGGACGGGTCCAGGCAGAGAGTCAGGCAGACCAGGGACGGGTCCAGGCAGAGAATCAGGCAGACCAGGGACGGGTCCAGGCAGAGAGTCAGGCAGACCAGGGACGGGTCCAGGCAGACCAGGGACGGGTCCAGGCAGAGAGTCAGGCAGACCAGGGACGGGTCCAGGCAGAGGCAGGAGGAGTGAAAAGGGATGTATATAATGCATGTGTGCTGCCCCAAAGCAGATTAGTACAGAGAGAGACATATTTTTATTTTTTATTGTTTATTTCACTTTTGTATATTATCTACCTCACTTGCTTTGGCAATGTTAACACATGTTTCCCATGCAAATGAAGCCCCTTGAATTAGAGAGAGAGAGAGAGAGAGAGAGAGAGAGAGAGAGAGAGAGAGAGAGAGAGAGAGAGAGAATATCTGTGAATGGCTGGCACACCGTTGTGACCTTTCTGCTCCCAACAGCCTTTCCCTAAGGCTGGGAAAGAGGATATCATCCCACATAGACAGACATATGGCTTGGAAAGAGGATCTCATCCCACATAGACAGACAGTAGGCTGGGAAGAGGATCTCATCCCACATAGACAGACAGTAGGCTGGGAAGAGGATCTCATCCCACATAGACAGACAGTAGGCTGGGAAGAGGATCTCATCCCACATAGACAGACAGTAGGCTGGGAAGAGGATCTCATCCCACATAGACAGACAGTAGGCTGGGATCCTTCCTATTATAAGACTCCTGTCCTCACATGGAAAGTGAGATGTTCTTTTGAGAGCATTGCAAAATTTAGCAGACATTAAATGTTTATTTTGAGAAAAGTATATTTTCCCTTGGTGGGGGAAATCTTTTGGATGATCACAAGTTTCTACTAGTTTATTGAGTATACAGCATTTCCAGAAATTGGTTTTCACATGATGTCAACATTCAACATTCAATGTATTTTTTTGTCCATGCAGTTTGGATCTATTAATTCCTAATCTTGTCAAAAGTTTGATATGCAACAAATGCCCATTTCAATGGCCTTATTTATTCTCTACTTTAGGATGATGTGGACACATCCTGCCTGGCAGTCTACCATCAACAGAACCAGCTCTTACATAAAGCAATATAACGGGTACCAGCCACAATGTGGCAGATTGGCGTGTTTCTTACTCACTCTTGTTCTGGGGGCAGCTCTGCCTCGAGGGCAGAAACAAATGGGATTGGTTAAATTTAGGCAAGTAATCCTAATTGGTTAAGGTTAGGCGTTGTGCTTTCTGTCTTTCACGCAATCATTCACATTTGTTCTGCCCTGTAGGCAGCACTGCACTCTGAATCAGATTGAATACGGAAAACACTGAGCTACAGCATTATCCCTTCCACGTGGGAATGAAGCCCTCAACCTTGGTAAACATCACACTCTCTAATGAACCTGCCAAGTCATTGGAAACACATTGAGCCACTGTCTCTCTTATACTAGCAGAAGCACCCCTTATTGAAAGCAACAGAACAGGACCCAAATGCTATTCCCTATATAGTACACTACTTCTGACCATAACCCTGGATTAAAATAGTTCACCTCATAGGAAATAGAATGTTATTTGGACGCAAACTAGGACTAGTGCCCTTCCTTTCTCCAAACTAGGACTAGTGCACTTCCTTTCTCCAAACTAGGACTAGTGCCCTTCCTTTCTCCAAACTAGGACTAGTGCCCTTCCTTTCTCCAAACTAGGACTAGTGCCCTTCCTTTCTCCAAACTAAGGCTAGTACCCTTTCTTTCTCCAAACTAAGGCTAGTACCCTTCCTTTCTCCAAACTAGGACTAGTGCCCTTCCTTACCCCAAACTAGGACTAGTGCCCTTCGTTTCTCCAAACTAGGACTAGTACCCTTCCTTACCCCAAAGTAGGACTAGTCCTTACAATATGCCACTTCCTTACCCCAAAGAAGGACTGGTGGCCGTCGTCCCAGAGGACCACCAGGTCAGCGTTGGTGAGCTCCCCGCGGTCGGACATTCCCAGGACCAGGCCATGTTTCATTTCGCTGCAGAGCACCTCCAGATACAGCTCCTGGAGGGGGTAGGAGATGTTCCAAGAGAGATGGAGGTGTCCGCGGGGGTCCAGGGGCATGTGGTAGGGCAGCTGCACCGGGGTGGAGGTGGAGGTTGGGGTGGATCCTCCCCTGGAGGGGCTGGCAGCAGGATCTACCTGGTAGGAGGCTACCAGTATCACCACCAGGGTGGCTAAGACGGTCAGGTACATCAGAGTCACGTCCTGCAGCCTCAGGTCCTTGTTGAAGAGGCGCATACTGTGCAGAGACTATTGTGTGGGTTGGTGGGTTGGTGGGTTGGTTAGTCGGTTGGTCAGTTAGCCGGTGTCAGTAGGATAGTGAGTTGGTTAGTTGGTTGTTTGGTCTGTTAGTCTCAGTGTAACTCAGTCCTCACAAAGAGCATCTGAAGTGCCTCTCATTCTCTTGTCTACCAGTTGTTTTTTCACAGTAACGCTCTCTTCTCTTTCTCCTTATTTCTCCAGGTGGTTCCCCATGCCAATGTCTGGTTAGTGGGTTATCTGTTTTTTTCACAGTATCCTGTCTTCTCAGTTCCTCATCTTTTTCTAACTAGTCTCTTTTTCTCTCGATTGAATGCCATCGAACACCGTCTTCTTCTTTTTCTGTTTCCTGTCTCTTCTTGGTTGGTGTCTCTTCTCTGGCCTGTGTCTCTCTCTGTCTCTGCGACCTGTCTCATCCCTCTCACTCTCTTTCTAGTCTTTTAAAGGATATCCCATGTGACCCCTGACTCTTTATCTGGTTTAACGACATTATGTTTGTTGACCAAAATTCAATTGTTTTCATTAAGCCCTCGGGTCAAGCACGGTTTTCGACATCTGCCAGTCCATAATTGATCCTAATGGACCATGGACATTATCAATGGCAATCCAGACAGACTAACTGAGTTTTATTGCCTATTCAATCTCCTCTGGTTTTGGTCTCATAGGCCAATTGGGGATGTATGGCTGGATTTAAGGGAAGTCTGATGCTCAAACTCTGACCTTGGTTGCTATCTGTCTGATCAGGCAGAAGACCAGCCACAACGTGTACGTGAGCCATTCTAGCACCGCATCACCTGACCAGTCAAAACTCTGGGACCTTTCACCATGACAACTGCTTTGAGATTATGATCTGAGGAAATAACACCAAAAAATGTTGTTATTTTAGTTTGTCGTAACATGATATCAAAACAGACTCTCACGTTCTTCTGCAGATGATGCTTTCATTGATTTTAATCAACAACAAATTGCACTGACAGAAAGGCCTGTAATAACGGAAACAGAAATATTCATAATTAATTAGAATTATTTTTATGAATATGCCAATCTTAGTCCTTGTAGAGTAATGATTTTAATCTGGAGTAAGACACACACACATTTTGCTATTTGTCCTTGTTGCTGAAAGCTGGTATCATGCTATCGATCTCACCAGGTGTTGGTTTTCAAGGAACAATCCTCCTAGCTTTCACCGGTCTTCACCTGACTTTCACCTTGCATTCATCTGGCTTTCAACTGGCTTTCACCTTGCTTTCACCTGGCTTTCACCTGGCTTTCACCTGACTTTCACCTGGCTTTCACCTGGCTTTCACCTGACTTTCACCTGGCTTTCACCTGGCTTTCAACTGGCTTTCACCTGACTTTCACCTTGCTTTCACCTGGCTTTCAACTGGCTTTCACCTGGCTTTCACCTGGCTTTCAACTGGCTTTCACCTGGCTTTCAACTGACTTTCACCTGGCTTTCACCTGGCTTTCACCTGGCTTTCACCTGGCTTTCACCAGTCTTCACCTGGCTTTCACCTGGCTTTCAACTGACTTTCACCTGGCTTTCACCTGGCTTTCACCAGTCTTCACCCTGCTTTCACCAGTCTTCACCTGGCTTTCACCTGGCTTTCAACTGACTTTCACCTGGCTTTCACCAGTCTTCACCTGGCTTTCACCTGGCTTTCACCTGGCTTCCACCTGGCTTTCAACTGGCTTTCACCTGACTTTCAACTGGCTTTCAACTGGCTTTCACCTTGCTTTCACCTGTCTTCACCTGGCTTTCAACTGGCTTTCACCTGGCTTTCACCAGTCTTCACCTGGCTTTCAACTGGCTTTCACCTGGCTTTCACCAGTCTTCAACTGGCTTTCACCTGGCTTTCACCTGGCTTTCACCAGTCTTCACCTGGCTTTCACCTGGCTTTCAACTGGCTTTCACCTGACTTTCAACTGGCTTTCACCTGGCTTTCAACTGGCTTTCACCTGGCTTTCAACTGGCTTTCACCTGACTTTCAACTGGCTTTCACCTGGCTTTCACCTGGCTTTCACCTGGCTTTCAACTGGCTTTCACCTGACTTTCAACTAGCTTTCAACTGGCTTTCACCTGGCTTTCACCAGTCTTCACCTGGCTTTCAACTGGCTTTCACCTGGCTTTCACCAGTCTTCACCTGGCTTTCACCTGGCTTTCACCAGTCTTCACCTGGCTTTCACCTGGCTTTCAACTGGCTTTCACCTGGCTTTCACCAGTCTTCACCTGGCTTTCATCTGGCTTTCAACTGGCTTTCACCTGACTTTCAACTGGCTTTCACCTTGCTTTCAAGGGTCTTCACCTGGCTTTCACCTGGCTTTCAACTGGCTTTCACCTGACTTTCACCTGGCTTTCAACTGGCGTTCACCTGACTTTCACCAGTCTTCACCTGGCTTTCACCTGGCTTTCAACTGGCTTTCACCTGGCTTTCAACTGGCTTTCACCTGGCTTTCACCTGGCTTTCAACTGACTTTCACCTGGCTTTACCCTGGCTTTCACCTGTTTTTCACCTGGCTTTCAACTGGCTTTAACCTGGCTTTCACCTGGCTTTCAACTGGCTTTCACCTGGCTTTCACCTGGCTTTCAACTGGCTTTCACCTGGCTTTCACCTGGCTTTACCCTGGCTTTCACCTGTTTTTCACCTGGCTTTCACCTGGCTTTCACCTGGCTTTCACCTGGCTTTACCCTGGCTTTCACCTGGCTTTTCAGGAGGCTATTTCAAACAGGAGGCACAAGTCTCTGAAGTAAAAGAACATTAACCCTCACTATTATCCTGCCCTCCTCTTTGTGTGTGCGAGTGCGTGTGCGTGTGTGTGTGTGTGTGCGTGTGCATGTGTGTGTGTGTCAGATAACCCACCATTAATCCCCACCATTACCCTCCCCTCCAGGGTTAGAGGAAGATACAATCAGAAGGCTGTCAATAGCGTTGTGTTTTTCTCAATGAAGATACATGGACACCTTCTTGTTTACCGAAAAGGTCAACAGGGGATGGAGGGAGAGAGAGAGTGAGGGAGGGGTTAAGCGTAGCAGAGAGGCAGCATGGGTAATGTAATGATGGGCTGTGCCCTGAAGCCATGGGGCTGCTGTGTCTTATAGCCTGAGAGACATGACAATGCACCAGGCAGGCCCACACGTAGCTGGCTGAGACTCTACAGGCTGCTTCTACTAGCTCCAGTTCCTTCCTTCCGCCACTGACACAGTAGCGACACAAAAGACAAGCCACAAAAGAAGGATGTGAACTAGAGAAAAGAGAGAGATGAACAGAGAGCTAGAAAGAGCGAGAGAGCGAGAAAGCAAGAGAGCGAGAGAGAGAGAGAGAGCGAGGGAGAGAGAAACAGAGAGATTGAAAGAGTGAGAGAGCAAGAGAGAGAGAGAGAGAGAGAGAGAGAGAGAGAAAGGGAGACATGACTAGAGACTGGGACAGTGAGTTGAACTGGGACCAGAAAGCTTGAGGCCCTCACTGACATTATCCAGCCTGGAACAAGCCAGTCACTCCTCCTAGAAAAAACCAGTCACTCCTCCTGGAACAAACCAGTAACTCCTCCTGGAACAAGCCAGTCACTCCTCCTGGAACAAGCCAGTCACTCCTCCTGGAACAAGCCAGTCACTCCTCCTGAAACAAGCCAGTCACTCCTCCTGGAACAAGCCATTCACTCATCCTGGAACAAGCCAGTCACTCCTCCTGGAACAAGCCAGTCACTCCTCCTGGAACAAACCAGTCACTCCTCCTGGAACAAGCCAGTCACTCCTCCTGGAACATCCCAGCATACTGTACTGTGCTCGGCTAAGCCAGGACAGAACGGGGTGGGACATGAAAGGACAGGACGGGGTGGGACATGACAGGACAGGACAGGGTGGGACATGACAGGATGGGGTGGGACATGACAGGACAGGACGGGGTGGGACATGACAGGACAGGATGGGGTGAGACATGACAGGACAGGACGGGGTAGGACATGACAGGACAGGACGGGGTAGGACATGACAGGACAGGACGGGGTGGGACATGACAGGACAGGACGGGGTGGGACATGACAGGACAAGACAGGACAGTCTGGACTAGGACAGTGGGGCTGGGGGTCTAGACATGGACAGTGGGGGTGGGGGTCTGGACTAGGACAGTGGGGCTGGGAGTCTAGACATGAACAGTGGGGTGTGGGGGGGTCGGGTCTAGGACAATCTGGACTAGGACAGTAAGGGTGGAGGGTCTAGACATGGACAGTCTGGACATGGACAGTGAGGGTGGGGAGATGGACTAGGACAGCGGGGTTGGGGTCTAGACATGGCAGCGGGGTGGGGGTCTAGACATGGACAGTGAGGGTGGGGGGCTGGACTAGGACAGTGAGGGTGGGGGCTGGACTACGACAGTGAGGGTGGGGGTCTAGACATGGACAGTGAGGGTGGGGGTCTAGACATGGACAGTGAGGGTGGGGGTCTGGACTAGGACAGTGGGGCTGGGGGTCTAGACATGAACAGTGGGGGTGGGGGTCGGGTCTAGGACAATCTGGACTAGGACAGTAAGGGTGGAGGGTCTAGACATGGACAGTCTGGACATGGACAGTGAGGGTGGGGGGCTGGACTAGGACAGTGAGGGTGGGGGCTGGACTAGGACAGTGGGGGTGGGGGTCTAGACTAGGACAGTGAGGGTGGGGGCTGGACTAGGACAGTGGGAGTGGGGGACTGTAGTAGGACAGTGGGGGTGGGGGGCTGGACTAGGACAGTGGGGGGTGGGGGACTGTAGTAGGACAGTGAGGGTGGGGAGCTGGACTAGGACAGTGGGGGTGGGGGACTGTAGTAGGACAGTGGGGGTGGGGGGCTGGACTAGGACAGTGGGGGTGGGGGTCTAGACATGGACAGTGGGGGACTGTAGTAGGACAGTGGGGGTGGGGGTCTAGACTAGGACAGTGAGGGTGGGGGTCTAGACTAGGACAGTGGGGGTGGGGGTCTAGACTAGGACAGTGGGGCTGGGGGCTGGACTAGGACAGTGGGGGTGGGGGTCTGGACTAGGACAGTGGGGGTGGGGAGCTGGACTAGGACAGTGTGAGGACAGTGGGGGGTCTAGACATGGACAGTGGGGGTGGGGGTCTAGACTAGGACAGTGAGGGTGGGGGCTGGACTAGGACAGTGGGAGTGGGGGACTGTAGTAGGACAGTGGGGGTGGGGGGCTGGACTAGGACAGTGGGGGTGGGGGACTGGACTAGGACAGTGAGGGTGGGGAGATGGACTAGGACAGCGGGGGTTGGGGTCTAGACATGGCAGCGGGGGTGGGGGTCTAGACATGGACAGTGAGGGTGGGGGCTGGACTAGAACAGTGAGGGTGGGGGCTGGACTACGACAGTGAGGGTGGGGGTCTAGACATGGACAGTCTGGACATGGACAGTGAGGGTGGGGAGATGGACTAGGACAGCGGGGTTGGGGTCTAGACATGGCAGCGGGGTGGGGGTCTAGACATGGACAGTGAGGGTGGGGGCTGGACTAGGACAGTGAGGGTGGGGGGCTGGACTACGACAGTGAGGGTGGGGGTCTAGACATGGACAGTGAGGGTGGGGGTCTAGACATGGACAGTGAGGGTGGGGGTCTGGACTAGGACAGTGGGGCTGGGGGTCTAGACATGAACAGTGGGGGTGGGGGTCGGGTCTAGGACAATCTGGACTAGGACAGTAAGGGTGGAGGGTCTAGACATGGACAGTCTGGACATGGACAGTGAGGGTGGGGGGCTGGACTAGGACAGTGAGGGTGGGGGCTGGACTAGGACAGTGGGGGTGGGGGTCTAGACTAGGACAGTGAGGGTGGGGCTGGACTAGGACAGTGGGAGTGGGGGACTGTAGTAGGACAGTGGGGGTGGGGGCTGGACTAGGACAGTGGGGGTGGGGACTGTAGTAGGACAGTGAGGGTGGGGAGCTGGACTAGGACAGTGGGGGTGGGGGACTGTAGTAGGACAGTGGGGGTGGGGGCTGGACTAGGACAGTGGGGGTGGGGGTCTAGACATGGACAGTGGGGGACTGTAGTAGGACAGTGGGGGTGGGGGTCTAGACTAGGACAGTGAGGGTGGGGGTCTAGACTAGGACAGTGGGGGTGGGGGTCTAGACTAGGACAGTGGGGCTGGGGGCTGGACTAGGACAGTGGGGTGGGGGTCTGGACTAGGACAGTGGGGTGGGGAGCTGGACTAGGACAGTGAGGGTGGGGGTCTGGACTAGAACAATCTGGCCTAGGACAGTGGGGGACTGTAGTAGGACAGTGGGGGTTGGGGGCTGGACTAGGACAGTGGGGTGGGGAGCTGGACTAGGACAGTGGGGGTGGGGAGCTGGACTAGAACAGTGGGGGTGGGGAGCTGGACTAGGACAGTGGGGGTGGGGGTCTAGACATGGACAGTGGGGGACTGTAGTAGGACAGTGGGGGTGCCATTTTGGCAATTATTGTTGCATGAATTCTGTTGGTTGTCTGTCTGTGTCTGTCTGTGTGGGTTGTCTCTCTGTCTGTCTCCGTCTGTGTGGGTTGTCTCTCTGTCTGTCTCCGTCTGTGTGGGTTGTCTCTCTGTCTGTCTCTGTCTGTGTGGGTTGTCTGTCTGTCTGTCTGTCTGTCTGTCTGTCTGTCTGTCTGTGTAGGCTGTCTGTCTCTGCCTGTGTGGGAGGGTTGTCTGTCTCTGTCTGTCTGGGAGGGCTATTTGTCTCTGTCTGTCTAGGAGGGCTGTTTGTCTCTGTCAGTCTGGGAGGGCTGTTTGTCTCTGTCTGTCTGGGAGGGCTGTTTGTCTCTGTCTGTCTGGGAGGGCTGTTTGTCTCTGTCTGTCTAGGAGGGCTGTATTGTCTCTGTCTGTCTAGGAGGGCTGTTTGTCTCTGTCTGTCTGGGAGGGCTGTTTGTCTCTGTCTGTCTGGGAGGGCTGTTTGTCTCTGTCTGTCTAGGAGGGCTGTATTGTCTCTGTCTGTCTGGGAGGGCTGTTTGTCTCTGTCTGTCTAGGAGGGCTGTTTGTCTCTGTCTGTCTAGGAGGGCTGTTTGTCTCTGTCTGTCTAGGAGGGCTGTTTGTCTCTGTCTGTCTAGGAGGGCTGTTTGTCTCTGTCTGTCTAGGAGGGCTGTTTGTCTCTGTCTGTCTAGGAGGGCTGTATTGTCTCTGTCTGTCTGGGAGGGCTGTTTGTCTCTGTCTGTCTAGGAGGGCTGTTTGTCTCTGTCTGTCTGGGAGGGCTGTATTGTCTCTGTCTGTCTGGGAGGGCTGTTTGCCTCTGTCTGTCTGGGAGGGCTGTATTGTCTCTGTCTGTCTAGGAGGGCTGTATTGTCTCTGTCTGTCTAGGAGGGCTGTATTGTCTCTGTCTGTCTAGGAGGGCTGTATTGTCTCTGTCTGTCTGGGAGGGCTGTTTGTCTCTGTCTGTCTGGGAGGGCTGTTTGTCTCTGTCTGTCTAGGAGGGCTGTTTGTCTCTGTCTGTCTAGGAGGGCTGTTTGTCTCTGTCTGTCTAGGAGGGCTGTTTGTCTCTGTCTGTCTAGGAGGGCTGTATTGTCTCTGTCTGTCTAGGAGGGCTGTTTGTCTCTGTCTGTCTGGGAGGGCTGTTTGTCTCTGTCTGTCTGGGAGGGCTGTTTGTCTCTGTCTGTCTAGGAGGGTTGTATTGTCTCTGTCTGTCTAGGAGGGCTGTTTGTCTCTGTCTGTCTAGGAGGGCTGTTTGTCTCTGTCTGTCTAGGAGGGCTGTTTGTCTCTGTCTGTCTAGGAGGGTTGTATTGTCTCTGTCTGTCTGGGAGGGCTGTTTGTCTCTGTCTGTCTAGGAGGGTTGTATTGTCTCTGTCTGTCTAGGAGGGCTGTTTGTCTCTGTCTGTCTAGGAGGGCTGTTTGTCTCTGTCTGTCTAGGAGGGTTGTATTGTCTCTGTCTGTCTAGGAGGGCTGTTTGTCTCTGTCTGTCTAGGAGGGCTGTTTGTCTCTGTCTGTCTAGGAGGACTGTATTGTCTCATGGGAGAGCAGGAGGAGAACAGAATAAAATAACCTCACTTCTGTCTTCCTACATCTATGAATAATACAGATCTTCATCACTACATAGATGAACTAGGGGAGGAGAGAGGGCAAGAGGGAGAAAAAGAGAGAGATTTGTGACCTGTTGCCACAAGAAAAGGGCAAACAGTGAAGAACAAACACTTTTGTAAATACCAATTTTTATGTTTATTTATTTTTCCTTTCGGACTTAAACTATTTGCACATCATTACAACACTGTAAAAATACATTATTTTTAACAATCACTTTGGCACTAATTTCAGAACCTTGTGGTCATTTTTCAAAACTCTAGATACAAACTCAAAATGGTCATCACTTGTAACACAGTCTGTCCATTGTTCAAAACATTGCATTGTGCATTCATATCTTTAAAGAAACCTTGCACTTGCAGAATCATTGGTTCAAATAACTCATTTATCATGAAATACCATAGGACCATTCATTTAGCTCACCCACACACAAGATACCGATAGTTTCACTGTGTCGTTGTTCGTACAATCATTAAATATTGTAGTACAAAATATGTGATACATGTTTCATTATGCTACTACACGTAAATACATCACTGTAAAAGGACTAGTAAAGAGAATACTACAGACACAGTGAAATCATTGAACAAAATATGACATGTATTGATGAAACAATAAAATCACAACATAGGTTTCTTTGAATCAAAGCAAAAATAATAGCCTCAAAAAAATAAAAAACAGATAAAGGTCAACTGCAGTGTTCCTCACCTGGCTTACTGTAAAACATCACTGCAGTGTTCCTCACCTGGCTTACTGTAAAACATCACTGCAGTGTTCCTCACCTGGCTTACTGTAAAACATCACTGCAGTGTTCCTCACCTGGCTTACTGTAAAACATCACTGCAGTGTTCCTCACCTGGCTTACTGTAAAACATCACTGCAGTGTTCCTCACCTGGCTTACTGTAAAAAGCTAAACAAAAGATTGATTACTGTACTTCTATATTTCATCAACCCTGTCTTGTGGATTTGGCCACAGGTTCTCATCCACATCACAATGGATGTTTTCATTAGCCAAACATTAGCCAAACATCTTGGGAGGAATCTTCAGGCATCCAGGCCTGACACTGGTCTGCCGGGAAGTCATTGCATGCGTCATCCATGGCCTGGAGAAGGGTGACTTGTTCGTGAGGGCACCTATCATATACCTTCCACCTCCATGTGGAGAAAAAATCCTCAATCGGGTTAAGGAAAGGAGAGTATGGGGGTAAGCACAGGGTGGTAAATCGTGGATGGGCCTGAAACCATGCTTGCACCATTTGAGCATGGTGGAACCTGACATTATCCCACACAATGACATAGGTCATGCCATCAGCTCTACAGACCTGATTTAGCTCATCAAGGAAGGTTACATTCCAACAGCGAATCATGTGGCTGCCTGCAACTCAATATATAAAGTATATAGAGTAGAGAGCTTTAGTTGATGTTCGACCAAACATTAGAACAGGCAAGATGAGTAATCTAAGCAACTTTGACCATGGTATGATTGTTGATGCAACACATGGTGGTTCCAGCATCTCAGAAACAGCTGCCCTCCTGGGTTTGTTACACACTACAGTCTCTAGAGTTTACAGAGAATGGTGCGATGAACAAAACACATTCAGTGAGCGGTAGTTCTGTCGGGAAAAACACCTTGTTAATGAGAGAGGTCAGAGGAGATTGTGGTGACAAAAGGGGGCTCTACCCAGTACTAGATAGGTGTACCTAATAAAGTGTCCGGTGAGTGTACAGTAATGTCAAATCTGAAAACATGGTCTGGAAAAGTGGAACATGGGACCATAGAAACAGGGTCTGATAAAGAATGATGATGAAATATTACATCCATAGATAATGTAGTCCAATTGGTTCATGTTCCACGGTAATTGATGTCAATGGATCTCGTTATTCTGAAACTTTCATGACCTAAACATGGAATTTTGTTTGTCAGTTTCCATAAAACTATGCATTAAGAGTAATGCAACAGTTACTTTTTGAGCAGTTGTATCAATTGATAGTTAGATCATTGTAATGAAATGAATAGACAGGTCATTTCAGATGTCATGTGTGAATTGCATTTTGAAATGGTAATACTTTGATGTTAAGTTGTGTCATTTTGAACAGGTGATTTTAGTTCAATGAACAAATGATCTTAGCTTTATGTGTATTGTATCCAAGCAATTGGAAAAAGTGTTAGAGTTTTTAAAAATTAGCATTTTGATAATTGGTTGTGAGTTTTGTGGCTAGAGTTTTGAAAAATGGTATCAAGGTTCCGAAATTGATTGTAAAAATCTGTAATATGACATTTGAAATGTCTTTATTCTTTTGGAACTTTTGTAAGTGTAATGCTCCAGTTTCAACTGTTCTGCCTGCGGCTACGGAACCCTGACCTGTTCACCTGGCCGTGCTAGTGCTCCAGTTTCAACTGTTCTGCCTGCGGCTACGGAACCCTGACCTGTTCACCTAGCCGTGCTGCTGCTCCAGTTTCAACTGTTCTGCCTGCGGCTACGGAACAATGACCTGTTCACCTGGCCGTGCTGCTGCTCCAGTTTCCACTGTTCTGCCTGCGGCTACGGAACCCTGGCCTGTTCACCTGGCCGTGCTGCTGCTCCAGTTTCAACTGTTCTGCCTGCGGCTACGGAACCCTGACCTGTTCACCTGGCCGTGCTGCTGCTCCAGTTTCAACTATTCTGCCTGCGGCTACGGAACAATGACCTGTTCACCTGGCCGTGCTGCTGCTCCAGTTTCAACTGTTCTGCCTGCGGCTACGGAACCCTAGTCTGTTCACCTGGCCGTGCTGCTGCTCCAGTTTCAACTGTTCTGCCTGCGGCTACGTAACCCTGGCCTGTTCACCTGGCCGTGCTGCTGCTCCAGTTTAAACTGTTCTGCCTGCGGCTATGGAACCCTGACCTGTTCACCTGACATGCTACCTGTCCCAGAGCTGCTGTTGTCAACTCTCTAGAGACAGCAGGAGTGGAAGAGATACTCTCAATGATCGTCTATGAAAAGCCAACTGACATTTACTCCTGAGGTGCTGATCTGTTGCACCCTCTACAACCACTGTGATTATTATTATTTGACCCTGCTGGTCATCTATGAACATTTGAACATCTTGGCCATGTTCTGCTTTAATCTCCACCAGGCACAGCCAGAAGAGGACTGGCCACCCCTCATAGCCTGGTTCCTTTCTAGGTTTCTTTCTAGGTTCCAGCCTTTATAGGGAGTTTTTCCTAGCCACCATGCTACTACACCTGCATTACTTGCTGTTTGGGGTTTTACGCTGGGTTTCTGTACAGCACTTTGTGACATCAGCTGATGTAAGAAGGCCTTTAAATTGGAGCAGCAGCACGGCCAGGTGGACTGGGGACAGCAAGGAGTCATGAAGACAGGTAGTCCTGAGGCATGGTCCTAGGGCTCAGGTCCTCAGAGAGAGAGAAAGAAAGAAAGAGAAAAGGAGAGAGAGAAAGAGAGAGAATTAGAGAGAGCATACTTAAATTCACACAGGACACTGGATAAGACAGGAGAAATACTCCAGATATAACAGAATGACCCTAGGCCCCCAACACAAACTATTGCAGCATAAATACTGGAGGCTGAGACAGGAGGGGTCGGGAGACACTGTGGCCCCATCCGACGATACCCCCGAACAGGGCCAAACAGGCAGAATATAACCCCACACACTTTGCCAAAACACAGCCCCCACACCACTAGAGGGATATCTTCAACCACCAACTTACCATCCTGAGACAAGGCCGAGTATAGCCCACAAAGATCTCCGCCACGGCACAACCCAAGGTGGGGCGCCTACCCGGACAGGAAGATCACGTCAGTGACTCAACCCACTCAAGTGACGCACCCCTCCCAGGAACGGCATGGAAGAGCACCAGTAAGCCAGTGACTCAATCCCTGTAATAGGGTTAGAGGCAGAGAATCCCAGCGGAGAGAGGGGAACCAGCCAGGCAGAGACAGCAAGGGTGGTTCGTTGCTCCAGTGCTTTTCCGTCCACCTTCACACTCCTGGGCCAGATACACCCAGTCATAGAACCTACTGAAGAGATGAGTCTTCAGTAAAGACTTAAAGGTTGAGACCGAGTCTGCATCTCTCACATGGGTAGGCAGACCATTCCGTAAAAATTGAGCTCTATAGGAGAATGCCCTGCCTCCAGTTGTTTGCTTAGAAATTCTAGGGACAGTAAGGAGGCCTGCGTCTTGTGACCATAGCGTACGTGTAGGTATGTACGGCAGGACCAAATCGTAAAGATGGATAGGTGCAAGGTGCCATGTAATACTTCGTAGGTTAGCAGTAAAACCTTGAAATCAGCCCTTGCCTTAACAGGAAGCCATATGATACATTTTTGGGGTTCTAGCAGCCGTGTTTAGCACTAACTGAAGTTTATTTAATGCTTTATCCGGGTAGCCGGAATGTAGAACATTGCAGTAGTCTATCCTAGAAGTGACAAAAGCATGGATTAATTTTTCTGCATCATTTTTGGAGAGAAAGTTTCAGAATTTTGCAATGTTACGTAGATTGAAAAAAGCTGTCCTCGAAACAGTCTTGATATGTTTGTCAAAAGAGAGATCAGGGTCCAGAGTAACGCCGAGGTCTTTCACAGTTTTATTTGAGACGACTGTACAACCACCAAGATGAATTGTCAGATCCAACAGAAGATCTCTTTGTTTCTTGGGACCTAGAACAAGCATTTCTGTTTTGTCAGAGATGAAAAGTAGAACATTTGCCGCCATCCACTTCCTTATGTCTGAAACACAGGCTTCCAGAGAGGGCCATTTTGGGGCTTCACCATATTTCACTGAAATGTACAGCTGTGTGTCATCCGCATAGCAGTGAAAATTAACCTTATGTTTCTGAATGACATCACCAAGAGGTAAAATATATAGTGAAAACAATAGTGGTCCAATAACGGAACCTTGAGGAACACCGAAATTTACAGTTGAGTTGTCAGAGAACAAACCATCACCATGTGGTGATCGATGGTACCCCTATGTCAAGAGAGAGGGTATTGGCCCAGGGAGGAAACTCAGAATACTAGACATTTAGGAAATTGAAACAACCTCTGTAAAGTCTGGGACAGTAAAGCTGCAGGACATCCTCATGCAGTTCCAGCATGACTTTTACTGGATCAAAGAGACAGCACAGCAGATAAAACTCTCTCACTGTGACGATTTCCCCACCCTGAGTGAGTCCCCCCCAGCACTGAACACACCCAGGTCCCACCCAGGTCCACACAATACAGACAGAACAAACCCCCCCAACACGACCCGGATGGCAGAATGTGGAGTTGGACAGATGTCTGAGTGAGCTGGATGCTCTATGGACTGAGGTGAGAGAATTTAAAGAGGCACACATGGCACTGAATGATAAGGTGAGTAAGCTGAGGTGTGACAGTGTCATGACGTTGGCCTGGGGGTTGGTTTATGACAGTCATAAATATCTCTTCCCCACCTTTTCCTCTCTCTACCCTACTAAAGTTACATTTGCGAAAACCCTTGGTTAACATAGAGATTCTGGGAACGTCAGAATGTGGGGGGGAATGAACTATATTCTGGTAATCCGAACATGAGATGACGGACATGGACATGAGATGACGGTCCCATGTCAGAAGGGTTCAGAAAAAAACTACAGAACGATGCCAACATCAGCATGAGCTTTGGTTGCGAATGGTATGAACTTTGAACTCTTATTCACGACAGAAGTGATACCTCCTAGCCGTTGAGTTAGCGACTGCAGCAGCAAACGCAGGTTAGGAAGGAACAGACAGAGTATCCCATCTACCACACAACGGCGTTCTACCACACAACGACGTTACTACAACTTATTCAAGTGACCACCAGAGACATTCTTCAAAGGACAAAGGACTCGGTTTGGCAACACGGCCTTCCATCTATCACGAACCTACTGAAGCGCAGCTCAGAGTAAATATTTATTGCATTTTCCTTTTCCAAATGGGCGGTAATTTAGAATGCATAAGATACTGTATTTACGATAGCACAGCTTCTTCCCTTTGTTCCCCAGTTTCCCGCTCTTTCACTCAAACCCCGCCCCTTTTCCTTTGTGTAACAAGCTGTCATATCTGTTCCGCCCGCTAGGGACGTTTCCTATGACATAATGAATTCTCCAGGTATAATTAATTCTTTGTATATGTAATTCTGTGTAATTTGTTAGGTATTTAGTAAATAAATAATTAAACCCAATTTTGTATTGCTGATTCAACTTGTTAGCCAGGATTCTTGCAGATAACCAAGAATTTACAACTTTCAGAATATGAGACTGAAGTAAGATGACGATTAATGTTGACTGCTATTGATGTAAAATATTGCTAAATCTTTAAGAGTTTATTCGGAAGATAACAGCTCTATAAATATTATTTTGTGGTGCCCGACTCTCTAGTTAATTACATTTACCTGATTAGCTCAATCTGGTGATATTAATTATGGAGAAATTATTTTATAGAATAGCATGTCATAGCAATTAATCAGGCATAGCCAAAGACATAACAAACAGAGAGCAGGACACTCCCCCAGAGAAGCCAGCAGAGCAGCCCACCTCAGACCCAGACCACAACACCACGATGGGACAGACAACACAGGCCCCAAAAACCAAACAGACCCCACCCCTCCTAACAGCCCCCCTGTCAGCTCCCCTAATAGCTATCCCCCCCCACACACATCCACTAATGACACAAAAAAACAGAGATTGTGCTCCTCATCGACTCAAAGGGCAAATACATTCATGAGGGTAAACGTTTTCCCAAACACAAAGTGGCTGAGCTCTGGTGCCAAAACACTCGGCATGCCCTGGAGCTGTTGTCAGAAGACAGACTAGGGTCCCCGAACCATATCATAATTCACATGGGCACTAATGACCTGAGGGCCCAGCAGGAAAGGGTGGGCCTTCTTCCACTTCTTCCACTTTCCCAAACTCACAAGTGGTTGTCTCCACCAAGCTACCACAAAAATACTTTCACCCTGCCACCATACAGCGGGTGAATGCAAGCATTTCGCAAGACTGTGACTCAAAACCTAATCTCTACCTGGCCCACCACTCCACCCTGGACTTGAACAGCCTTTCAGACCAGGTCCACCTAAACAAGGCAGCAATCCCAACTTTTGCCAGGACCCTGAAGGACGTCACCCTCAACCGTAGCCCCAGCACCACACACAGGTGCAACAGAGCAACAGACACCCTGTCCAGACAAGCGAGACACCCTCCCAGACCTGCAAGACCCCTCTTGAAGGACCTGCACTGAGAGAACCCACACCAAGAGGACCTACACCCAGACCACAGCATCCCCAGCCACACCCCAACCAGCTACGACCACCCCAAGCAAACCCTGGCCACACCCTATATAGACCCCCCAATATCAGAACTATGCCCCTTCCTCCCACCTCATGCCCCCCGCCCCTGTGGCAAGGACCTCAACATGACTGTCACGGTTCATGAATCCACTGCCTCCTTTTCCTTTTCTCTCTCTCTCTCTCGTGTTTGTGTGGGCGTGGTTCCCAATCTCGGCCTGATTGTCTGCGCCAGCTGGAATCACTTATCTTCCCTTTATATGTTCTGTAACCAGTGTTTCTTGTTGTCAGATCGTTGTTACTTCCCTGAGGTTGTGTCGTGTGTCCGTACTCATCTCTCGCCGCCCTTGTGTGGATTATCTGCTGTGCTCTTTCCTACCCATCCGGACACTCTCCCCTGGGTTTCTCAGCACGCTCACATAGGAGGATGCGCCCTAGTCCCTGGGTCGGATTCCGTCTGAGTACAGTCTGTCTGTCCTGTTGCTGCTGTAAACTGTTTTCATTAAACCATCGTTGCTTGCATCTTGCATCCGCCTCTGTATTGTTACAGAACGATCTGACCAGACCATGGATGCAGCGAGTTCAACGAGTCTGACCGAATTCATTTCCCGTAGTATCACGAGAATGGATCAACAAGAGGAGAACATCTCCAGCACAGGTCGGGAAGTACAAGCCATTGCGACGCAGGTATCCCAGCTGACCCAACAATTACAACATCTGAGGGGTCTCGCCACCTACACCGGCATTTCAACCCGCCCCGCCAGAGCCAGATTCCCAGCTAGAGCCACGGCTACCGACACCAGAGGGTTATTCAGGTGATCCTGACTATTGCAGAGCTTTTCTTACGAGATGTTCCATGCATTTCTCGTTGCAGCCACGGACCTTCAACCGTGAACAGTCTAAGGTAGCATTCGTACTCACACTGCTATCAGGCAAAGCGGCTCTTTGGGGAACGGCGGTGTGGGCGAACCAGGACCCATGCTGCTCCTCTTTCCAGACACTCTCCGAGGAGATGAGAAGGGTCTTCGATCGGGCCGTGGCGGGTAGGGAGGCGGCCAGACTACTCGCTGACCTTCGCCAAGGAGACCGTTCAGTATCGGAATACTCCATCCAATTCCGCACTCTGGCCGCAGAGTGTCAGTGGAACGAGGAGCGCAGTGGGACATGTTCCTGCATGGGCTGGAGGACCGGATCAGAAGGAGATTTATGTTCTGGACCTTCCCAGGAGTTTAAATGGACTAGTGGAACTAGCCTTGAGGGTCGGCGCTCGTCTGAGTCGTGTTGGCCGCCGAGCATGCCCTAACAGACCGTATAACGACTCGGAGGGCTGGCATGCCAGCGGCGGGAACACGGCCAGTTCAGGCTCCGCTCACGAACCCATGCAGCTGGGAGAGCTCGCCTCTCCCGGGAAGAGGGGGAGAGGCGGAGATCCCAGGACTCTGTCTCTACTGTGGTAGAGCGGGCCACTTTATCCACTCCTGCCCGGTAAAAGATTAGGCCCGGTAGTAAGCATGAGGCTACTATCGGGTGGTGTCACCACAGAGAAGACCTCATCATCTACTCTCCTCCCGGTAAGACTAAGATGGGCCAACCACACGCACGACACCCAAGCCTTACTGGACTCAGGAGCAGAGGGTAATTTCATGGACTTCAAGTTCGCTCACAAACTCCAGATTCCTATCACCTCACTCACGCACAAGATATCCGTCAACGCTCTCAATGGTCAAGAACTACCCAACATTTCTCACACCACTGAACCTATCACACTCATCACTTCTGGCAATCACACTGAGACACTATCATTTCTACTCATGGACTCACCCCTTGCACCATTAGTTCTCGGCCACCCTTGGCTCACCCAACACAACCCCAGAGTTGACTGGGGTCATAACTCTATATCCATGTGGAGTAACAAATGTCTTGAGTCCTGTTTAGTGTCTGCTTGTTCGTCTGTGTCTGATTCTGTGTTTCTAGAGGAGGCAGTGGATTTGTCTAACGTGCCCGTTGAATACCTCGACCTGAAGGAGGTGTTCAGTAAGTCCCGTGCTGCTTCTCTTCCTCCGCATCGTCCCTATGACTGTGCAATAGAATTATTGCCAGGTGAGTCTCCGCCTAAAGGCAAGTTATATTCACTCTCTGTTCCTGAGAGGAGGCTATGGAGAGATACATCTCTGGTTCTCTGGCATCTGGATTCATTCGTCCTTCCTCTTCTCCAGCGGGGGCGGGGTTCTTCTTTGTGGAGAAGAAGGACGGATCTCTGCGTCCTTGCATTGATTACCGTGGGTTGAATAACATCACAGTGAAGAATACCTATCCCTTACCGTTGATGTCCTCAGCCTTTGAAAGGTTACAGGGAGCATCCGTGTTCACTAAGTTGGATTTACGTAATGCTTATCATTTGGTTCGCATAAGGGGGGGGGACGAATGGAAGACCGCGTTTAACACCCCCAGAGGGCACTTCGAATATTTGGTCATGCCTTTTGGGCTATCCAACTCCCCAGCGGTTTTCCAGGCACTCGTAAATGACGTGCTGAGAGATATGATTGATCAGTTCATATATGTTTACCTGGATGACATACTGATTTTTCTTCTTCTCTCCAGGAACACGTTCAGCACGTCAGACGAGTGCTTCAGAGGTTGTTGGAGAATGGACTTTTTGTCAAGGCGGAGAAATGCATTTTCATGCACAATCCGTTCCATTCCTAGGTTACATCGTCTCGACTGAAGGTATTCGCATGGATCCTGACAAGGTTAAGGCTGTGGTGGATTGGCCAAGCCCAGATTCCCGTAAGGCCCTACAGAGGTTTCTGGGATTCGCCAATTTCTACCGGCGTTTCGTTCGCAACTTTAGCCAGATAGTCGCTCCTCTTACCGCCTTAACCTCCCCCAGAGTGACGTTCAGGTGGTCCGATACAGCCGAGGCTGCATTCGTCAAACTCAAGAGCCGCTTTGTTTCGGCTCCCATCCTCATAGCTCCCGATCCCTCGCGTCAGTTCGTGGTGGAGGTGGACGCTTCAGAGGTGGGGGTAGGTGCGGTACTTTCCCAACGTTCCTCTTCTGACGACAAGATGCACCCTTGCGCGTTCCTTTCCCATCGGTTATCACCTGCGGAACGCAACTACGACATTGGCAACAGAGAGTTGTTGGCAGTGAAGTTAGCACTGGAGGAGTGGCGCCATTGGTTAGAGGGTTCGGGGTACCTTTTATAGTTTGGACCGATCACAAAATTTGGAATATATCAGAACCGCCAAGCGACTCAACTCCAGGCAGGCGCGGTGGGCACTCTTTTTCGGACGTTTTGACTTCTCTCTCTCGTATCGCCCGGGTTCCAAGAATGTCAAACCCGATTCCCTTTCTCGCATTTTTGACCATTCCGAACGCCCATCCACTCCCGAGTGCATCCTACCCGGGACCCTAGTGGTCTCCACACTCACATGGGAGGTTGAATCGAGGGTCAAAACGGCCTTAGAAGGGGTAACGCCTCCGCCCGGTTGCCCGCCTAATCGGTTGTTTGTGCCGGAGGGGTGTCGGTCCGATGTTATTCGGTGGGGGCATTGCTCCAACGTAGCGTGTCATCCAGGAGTCAGTCGCACTAGCTTTTTGGTTAAGCAACGCTTTTGGTGGCCACTGATGGCTCGTGACATTCACAGTTTTGTCTTGGCTTGCTCGGTTTGTGCCACTGGGAAGACTTCTAATCGACCCCCAGATGGGTTACTCCAACCGCTGTCGGTCCCTTCGAGACCCTGGTCCCACATCGCGCTAGATTTTGTTACCGCCCTCCCGCCCTCCCAGGGCAAGACGGTTGTTTTGACCGTGGTGGACCGGTTCTCGAAGGCGGCTCATTTTATTCCCTTGCCTAAATTACCATCTGCCAAGGAGACAGCGGTAACTGTCGTGGATCACGTCTTTCGCTTACATGGTCTGCCGATGGACGTAGTTTCTGACAGGGGGCCCCAATTTGTGTCAAGTTTTGGCAAGAGTTTTGTAGGTTACTGGGAGCGAGTGTCAGCCTGTCTTCAGGGTTTCATCCCCAGAGCAACGGTCAAGCGGAGAGGGCCAACCAAGATTTGGAGAGAGTGTTGCGATGTTTGGTTTCTAAGAATCCCTCTTCCTGGAGTCAACAACTCTCTATGGTTGAGTACGCTCACAATTCGTTGCCAGTGGCAGCCACGGGTCTCTCTCCGTTTGAGTGTAGTTTAGGTTACCAGCCACCTATCTTTCCCAGTACGGAGTCCGAGGTGTCTGTTCCCTCCGCTCACGCTTTCATCCAGAGGTGCCGTCACGCATGGAGCAGAGCCCGTGAGACTCTTCTCCGGGTGGGGGCGCGCACCAAGACTAAGGCCGATCGCCACCGGTCGAAGCCTCCGGTATACGTCGTTGGCCAAAGAGTGTGGCTTTCTACTAAGAACATTCCACTCCGATCCGTTTCGAACAAGCTTGCCCCCAAATTTATCGGCCCGTTCAAAGTCACCAGGATCATTAGTCCGGTGACTGTCCGGCTCCAGCTTCCTCCGGCGTATAGGAGAATTCATCCTACCTTTCATGTGTCTAAAATAAAACCTGTGTTTCAGGCACGCATTAACCCACCGGTCCCGGTTCCCCCGCCGCCACGACTTGTTGATGGGGAACCCACCTTTTCTGTCAATCGTATTTTGGACTCTAGAAGGAGGGGACGCGGATTCCAGTACCTGGTGGACTGGGAGGGTTACGGCCCGGAGGAGAGAAGTTGGGTACCTGCTAGGGACATTCTGGATCACTCCCTTATCGATGATTTCAATCGACAGGTAAATTCGCCTGGGAACGCCAAGAGGCGTTCCTAGGGGGGGGGGGTATTGTCACGGTTCATGAATCCACTGCCTCCTTTTCCTTTTCTCTCTCTCTCTCTCTCGTGTTTGTGTGGGCGTGGTTCCCAATCTCGGCCTGATTGTCTGCGCCAGCTGGAATCACTTATCTTCCCTTTATATGTTCTGTAACCAGTGTTTCTTGTTGTCAGATCGTTGTTACTTCCCTGAGGTTGTGTCGTGTGTCCGTACTCATCTCTCGCCGCCCTTGTGTGGATTATCTGCTGTGCTCTTTCCTACCCATCCGGACACTCTCCCCTGGGTTTCTCAGCACGCTCACATAGGAGGATGCGCCTAGTCCCTGGGTCGGATTCCGTCTGAGTACAGTCTGTCTGTCCTGTTGCTGCTGTAAACTGTTTTCATTAAACCATCGTTGCTTGCATCTTGCATCCGCCTCTGTATTGTTACAATGACAGCAGGACATATGCCCAGGCCATAAGTAGAGCAACAGGCCCAACCCCCACTGCTACACCGCCCAAGCCCCATCCTGCCACCTAAGAAATATGTATCAGATGCTCAACACTCTCTGCTCACACCTACTGTGATGGTCCGGGCCTAAACCACACAAAAACAACACTAGACACTATGGAACACAAAGCTTTTACTATCTCATCCTGGAATATACAAGGTCTGAGGTCATCTGCCTTTGGCCTAAAGAGCAGGAACCCAGACTTCATCAAATAAATTGGAAATACAGACATTGTCATTCTACAAGAAACATGGTATAAAGGAGACGGACCCACTGGTTGCCCTCTAGGTTACAGGGATCTTGTAGTCCCATCCACCAAACTACCGGGTGTGAAGCGGAAGAGACTCAGGGGGTATGCTAATTTGGTAAAGAGCAGACCAAACCCACTCTATTAAATTAGTCAAAACAGGAACATTTAACATCTGGCTAGAAATTAATAAGGAAATGTGTTCATGGGTGCTACCCATATCCCCCCATATTTAACAATGACAGCTTCTCCATCTAGGAGGGGGAGATCAACCATTTCCAGGCCCAGGGACATGGACTAATCTGTGGTGACCTAAATGCCAGAACTGGACAAGAACCTGACACCCTCAGCACACAGGGGGACAAACACCTACCTGGAGGTGACAGCATTCCCTCCCCCATATGCTCCCCTTGACCCAAATACGACAACATAACCAACATAAAATGGGTCACAACTCCTGCAGCTCTGTCGGAAGCTGGGTATGTACATAGTCAATGATAGGCTTCGAGGGGAGTCCTATGATAGGTACACCTATAGATCATCTCTTGGCAGTAGTACTGTAGATTACTTTATCACTGACTTCAACCCAGAGTCTCTTAGAGTGTTCACAGTCAGTCCACTGACACCCTTACCATATCACAGCAAAATTACACTCTACTTGAACAGAGCTGTGCGCAATCATGAGGCATCAAAGCCAAAGGAACTGAATAATATTAAGAAATGCTATTGACGGAAGGAAAGTAGTGTGGAAATCTAACAAACTTTTAGGCAACAACAAATTCAATCCCTTTTAGACAACTTCCTGGACAAAATGTTTTACTGTAATAGTGAAGGTGTAAACTTAGCAGTAAAAAAATCTAAACAATATATTTGATCTCACAGCTTCCCTATCAAACAAAAAACGTCAAGCAGACAACCTAAGAAAATTAACAAACCTGACAAATGGTTTAATGAAGAACGCAAAAAACCTAAGAAAATTAACAAACCTGACAAATGGTTTAATGAAGAACGAAAATTAACAAACAAAAAATGAAGAACCTAAGAAAATTAACAAACCTGACAAATGGTTTAATGAAGAACGCAACAACCTAAGAAAATTAACAAACCTGACAAATGGTTTAATGAAGAACGCAAAAAACCTAAGAAAATTAACAAACCTGACAAATGGTTTAATGAAGAACGCAAAAAACCTAAGAAAATTAACAAACCTGACAAATGGTTTAATGAAGAACGCAACAACCTAAGAAAATTAACAAACCTGACAAATGGTTTAATGAAGAACGCAAACAACCTAAGAAAATTAACAAACCTGACAAATGGTTTAATGAAGAACGCAACAACCTAAGAAAATTAACAAACCTGACAAATGGTTTAATGAAGAACGCAAAAACCTAAGAAAGAAATGGAGAAACCTATCCAACCAACAACATAGGGACCCAGAAAGCCTGAGTGAACGCCTTCACTATGGTGAATCACGAAAGCAAAACAGAAATACACTACGGGGGAAAAAGGAACAGTACGTCAGAAATCAGCTCAATGTAATTGAAGAATTTATAGACTCTAATCACTTCTGGGAAAATTGGAAAACTCAAACAACATCACAAAGAGTTATCCATCCAAATGGAGATGTATGGATAAACCACTTCCCCAATCCTTTTGGCTCTATAACAATGAACAAACAGCAAAACATACATAAACAAATCAAATCAAAATTAAACCAAATTGTATTAGTCACATGCACCGAATACAACAGGTGTAATAGACCTTACAGTGAAATGCTTACTTTCAAGCCCTTAACCAACAATGCAGTTTTAAGAAAATACCAACAAAAAAAGTAAGAGATAAAAAAATAACAAATAATTAATGAGCAGCAGTAAATAACAATAGCGGTGCTATGTACAGGGGATACCGGTACAGAGTCAATGTGCGGGGGGCACCGGTGTCGAGGTAACGGCGGTAATATGTACATGTAGGTAGAGTTATTAAAGTGAATATGAATAGATATTACAGAGAGTAGCAGCAGTGTAGATGGGGGGGGGCAATGCAAATAGTCTGGGTAGCCATTCGATTAGCTGTTCAGGAGTCTTATGGCTTGGGGGTAGAAGCTGATTAGAAGCCTCTTTAGACCAAGACTTGGCTATCTGGTACCACTTGCCGTGAGGTAGCAGAGACAACAGTCTATGACTAGGGTGGCTGGAGTCTTTGATAATTTTTAGGGCGTTCCTCTGACACCGCCTGGTATAGACGTCCTGGATGGCAGGAAGCTTGGCCCCGGTGATGTATTGGGCCGTACACACTACTTTCTGTCGTGCCTTGCGGTCGGAGGCCGAGCAGCTGCCATACCAGGCAGTGATGCAACCTGTCAGGCTGCTCTTGATGGTGCAGCTGTAGAACCTTTTGAGGATCTGAGGACCCATGTCAAATCTTTTCAGTCTCCTGAGGGGGAATAGGTTTTGTTGTGCCCTCATCACGACTGTCTTGGTGTGCTTGGACCATGTTAGTTAGTTGGTGATTTGGACGCCAATGAACTTGAAGCTCTCAACCTGCTCCACTACAGCCCCGTCGATGAGAATTGGGGCTTGCTCGGTCCTCCTTTTCCTGTAGTCCACAATCATCTCCTTTGTCTTGATTACGTTGAGGGAGAGGTTGTTGTCCTTGCACCACACGGTCAGGTCTCTGACCTCCTCCCTATAAGCTGTCTCATCGTTGTTGGTTATCAGGCCTACCACTGTTGTGTAATCAGCAAACTTAATGATGATGTTGGAGTCATGCCTGGCCGTGCAGTCATGAGTGAATAGGGAGTACAGGAGGGAACTGATCAAGCATCCCTGAGAGACCCCCGTGTTGAGGATCAGCGTGGCGGATGTGTTGTTACCTACCCTTACCACCTGAGGGCGGCCCGTCAGGAAGTTCAGGATCCAGTTGCAGAGGGAGGTGTTTAGTTCCAGGGTCCTTAGCTTAGTGATGAGCTTTGAGGGCACTATGGTTTTGAGCTATAGTCAATGAATAGCATTCTCACGTAGGTGTTCCTTTTGTCCAGGTGTGAAATGGCAGTGTGTAGTGCAATAGCGATTGCATCATCTGTGGATCTGTTGGTGCAGCATGCAAACTGGAGTGGGTCTGGGGTTTCTGGGATAATGGTGTTGATGTGAGCCATGATCAGCCTTTCAAAGCATTTCATGGCTACAGACATGAGTGCTACAGGTCGGTAGTCATTTAAGCAGGTTACCTCAGTGTTCTTGGACAGACGGACTATGGTGGTCTGCTTGAAACATGTTTGGTATTACAGACTCAGACAGGGAGAGGTTGAAAATGTCAGTGAAGACATTTGCCCGTTGGTCAGCGCCTGCTCGGAGTACACGTCCTGCTACTCAGGCCCAGAAGCGAGGATATGCATATTATCAGTATATTTGGATAGAAAACACTCTGACGTTTCTAAAACTGTTGGAAATAATGTCTGTGAGTATAACAGAACTTATTTGGCAGGCTAAACCCCGAGGACAAACCGTCCAGGATCTTTTTTTTTGAGATCACTCTCTTTTCAATGGGTGTTCTATGTGGATCTAGATTTCTAAGGCACTTGCTTGCAGTTCCTATTGCTTCCACTAGATGTCAACAGTCTTTAGAAATTGGTTGATGTTTTTCCTTTGAGAAATGAAGAAGTAGGGCTGTTCAGCACGAGGGTTGAGTCTAGTGTATTGTTTGTTAGGGGGGCACGAGCTGAAAGCTCGCTCCACTTTGTTTTTATCCGCTATTGAACGCAGTTTATCCCGTCTTAAATTATAACGATTATTTACGTTAAAAATACCTAAAGTTGTATTAGGAAAGTTATTTGAAATGTTTGGACAATGTTAGATATTTTGTAGTCATGTTGCGCGAGTTGGAACCGGTGTTTTTCTGGATCAAACGTGCCAAATAAATGGACATTTTGGAGATATAATGACGGAATTAATCGAACAAAAGGACCATTTGTGATGTTTATGGGACATATTGGAGTGCCAAGAGAAGAAGCTCATCAAAGGTAAGGCACGAATTATATCGTTAGCTCTACCCTTTAGCTCAGTGCGAATGTTGCCTGTAATCCATGGCTTCTATTTGGGGTATGTACGTACAGTCACTGTGGGGACGATGTCCTCCATGCACTCATTGAGGAAGCCTTTTATACTGATAACAAGTTCAAACAGGTGCCATTAATACAGGTAACGAGTGGAGGACAGAGGAGCCTCTTAAAGAAGAAGTTACAGGTCTGTGAGAGCCAGAAATCTTGCTTGTTTGTAGGTGACCAAATACTTATTTTCCACAATACTTTGCAAATAAATTCATCAAAAATCCTACAATGTGATTTTCTGGATTTGTTTTTCTCATTTTGTCTGTCATAGTTGAAGTGTACCTATGATGAAATTTACAGGCCTCTCTCATCTTTTTAAGTGGGAGAACTTGCACAATTGGTGGCTGACTAAATACTTTTTTGCCCCAATGTACGTACTTTCAGTTCGTCCCATTTATTTTCCAGCGATTGAACTTTAGATAGCAGGACGGAATGCAAAGGTCAGATTAGCCCCTCGTCTTCTGATCCTCACAAGGCACCCTGATCCTTTTCTGCTAAATCCCTGTTTCCTTCTTCAGCGAATCACGGGGATCTGGGCCTGGTCGGGTGTCTATAGTATCTCCCACCCGCCCGACTCATTGAAGAAAAACTCTTTGTCCAATTTGAGGTGAGTAATTGCAGTTCTGATGTCCAGATGCTCTTTCTGGTCATAAGAGACAGTAGCAGAAACATTATGTACAAAACAAGTGACGAACAACGTGTTTTTTTTTGTTTTTTTAAATAGCATGGTTGGTTAAGAGCAGATAAGACATCAGCCATCCCCTCCGGCGACATCATGACAAATCTTAGAATAAACTATTAAAGACTACCCGAACTCACTGGATTCTCCAATTACCTTGAATGAGCTACAAGACAAAATACAAACCCTCCAACCCAAAAAGGCATGTGGGGTTGATGGTATCCTAAATGAAATGATAAAATATACAGACCCCAAATTCCAATTGGCTATACTTAAACTCTTTAAAATCATCCTCAGCTCTGGCATCTTCCCCAATATTAGGAACCAAGGACTAATCACACCAATCCACAAAATTGGAGACAAATTTGACCCCAATAACTACCGTGGGTTGTGCGTCAACAGCAACTTTGGGAGAATCCTCTGCATTATCATTAACAGCAGACTAGTACAATGTACTGAGCAATTGTCAAATTGGCTATTTACCAAATTACCGCACGACAGGCCACGTATTCAATCTGCACAACATAATTGACAAACAAACCAAAATAAAGGCAAAGTCTTCTCATGCTTTGTCTATTTTTAAAAAAGCTTTCGACTCAGTTTGGCATGAGGGCCTGCTGTACAAATTGATGGAAAGTGGTGTTGGGGGAAAAATACACTACATTTTAAAATCCATGTACACAAACAACAAGTGTGTGGTTAAAATGGAATAAAAACACATTTCTTTCCACAGGTCCGGGGCCAAGACAGGGATGTAGCTTAAGCCCCACCCTCTTCAACATATATATCAGCGAATTGGCGAGGGAACAAAAATGGTCTGCAGCACCCGGCCTCACCCTACTAGAATTTGAAGTCAAATGTCTACTGTTTTCTGATGATCTGGTGCTTCTCTCCCCAACCAAGGAAGGCCTACAGCAGCACCTAGATCTTCTGGTGCTTCAGTAAGACAAAAATAATGGTGTTCCAAAAAAATGTCCAGTTGCCAGGACCACAAACACAAATTCCACCTAGATACCGTTGCCCTAGATCATACAAAAAACGATACATACCTTGGCCTAAACATCAGCGCCACAGGTAACTTTCACAAAGCTGTGAACGATCTGAGAAACCAGGCAAACGGACCTTCAATGCCATCAAAAGGAATATAAAAGTTGACATACCAATTAAGATCTGGCAAAAAATACTTGAAGCAGTTATAGAACCCATTGCCCCCTTTATGGTTGTGAGGTCTGGGGTCCGCTCACCAACCAAGATTTCACAAAATGGGACAAACACCAAATTGAGACTCTGCATGCAGAATTCTACAAACATATCCTCAGTGTACAATGTAAAACACCAAATAATGCATGCAGAGCAGAATTAGGCCAATACCCAGTATTTATCAAAATCCACATAAAAGAGACGTTAAATTATACAACCACCTAAAAGAAAGCGATTCCCAAACCCTCCATAACAAAGCCATCACCTACAGAGAAATAACCTGGACAAGAGCCCATAAGCAAGCTGGTTCTGGGGCTCTGTTCACAAACACAAACAGACCCCAGAGAGCCCCAAGACAGCAACACAATTAGACCCAACCAAATGATGAGAAAACAAAAAGATAATTACTTGACACACTGGAAAGACTTTACAAGAACACAGAGCAAACTAGAATGTTATTTGGCCCTACACAGAGAGTACACAGTGACAGAATACCTGACCACTGTGACTGACCCAAACTTAAGGAAAGCTTTGACTATGTACAGACTCAGTGAGCATAGCCTTGCTATTGAGAAAGGACGCTGAAGGCAAACCTGGCTCTCAAGAGAAGACAGTCTATGTGCACACTGCCCACAAAATGACATGGAAACTGAGATGCACTTACTAACATCCTGCCAAATGTATAACCTTATTGGAGACACATATTTCCCTCAGATTACACAGACCCACAAAGAATTCAAAAACAAATTAAATTTTGATAAACTCCCATATCTGTTGGGAGAAATATCACAGTGTGCCATCACAGCAGCAAGATGTGTGACCTGTTGCCACGAGAAAAGGGCAACCAGTGGAGAACAAACACCATTGTAAATATGACCTATATTTATATTTATTTATTTTCCCTTTTGTACTTTAACTATTTGCACATCATTACACCACTGTATATATATATATATATATAATATGACAATTGAAACGTCTTTATTCTTTTGTAACTTTTGGAAGTGTAATGTTTACTGTTGATTTTGTCTTATTTATTTAACTTTTGTTTATTATCTTTTTCACTTGCTTTGACAATGTAAACATATGTTTCGCATGCCAGTAAAGCCCCTTAAATTGTAATTGAATTGAGAGAAGCAGCTGGGCAAAAACTGGTTGAATCAATGTTGTTTCCACCTTATTTCAACAAAAAAATGCTATTTGATGATGTTGAATCAACGTAGAAAACTGATTGGATTCATTAATTCATCAAAGTAAGGGAATTTCATATTTTTTCTGTCAATTTTTACCCTAAATTCAATGACTTAGTGGGATGTTTTGTTGATTTCATGCTGAATTCACTTTAGTTGACAACTAATTTAAATGTAAATCAAAACTAGAAATTGAATGACGTCTGTGCCCATTGGGAAAGGTCTGCGATTGTAATTGAATGAATGTTTTGTACCAGACATTGTCTCATTTGCTTTTTCCATATTTTTTCGGATTGTTGGAAGAGGACACTTCTTTCGGTCCAAATTGTCTCTGTTTATTGTACGTCCATATATCAGCCAGTCTATATATGTAGCCAACTTCTAAAGCAACTACAATTACTGGAACACATTTCCTGTGGCAAAGAGCTTTCAGATAATCCCTGCATCTTTTACAAATGCATATTGCGGTCTTTCGATGAAAATCCCTCTTTTTGTGATAAATATTTGATTTCAGGGAATACAGAGAGTACGGAATTAGAGACAGCAATATATTGTACCCCTCTTGCCCTATCCTCATCCTCTTGTCATTGGCAATCCTTTATAGAAACAGCATTGTAACATATTCTTCATGTAAAGCCCTCTCTTGACTTAAGACAAATCACTTGTCTTTAGGCTGATATTACATAAAGGTTAACATGTCCATAATTTGTATAGCTGATCTGCCATCTCAGCAGCACCCAGCCATACCCTGCTGCCCAGTGGGGCTCAGAACCAGCTAAGTATCCCAGTCACTGGTCATTAACATGCTGGCTGAAATCCTAAAGCAGCTAGGGCACACCAGATGGACCACTGCTTGTTTTGGCTCCTGGCCAGGTTGGTTGGTTGGGCTGGGTGTGTTCTATGTGTCCCAGTATGCTCTCTCTGCTCTCTCTGTTATCTCTGCTCTCTCTGTTATCTCTGCTCTCTCTGTTATCTCTGCTCTCTCTCTGTTATCTCTGCTCTCTCTGTTCTCTCTGCTCTCTCTGTCTGCTCTTCTCTCTATGTTCTCTCTGCTCCCTCTGCTCTCTTCTCTCTGCCCTCTCTGCTTTCTTTGCTCTCTCTGCTTTCTCTGTTATCTCTGCTCTCTCTGTTCTCTCTGCTCTCTCTGTCTGCTCTTCTCTCTCTCTGTTCTCTATGCTCCCTCTGCTCTCTGCTCTCTCTGCTCTCTCTACTCTCTCTACTCTCTGCCCTCTCTTCCCTCTCTGCTCTCTCTCTACTCTCTTCCCTCTCTGCTCTCTCTGTTCTCTCTCTTCTCTCTGCTCTCTCTGCTCTCTGTGTTCAAGCTGCTACTCCCTCTCTCTCCTCTTTCACTCTTTCAATTCAGTTTCAATTTAAGGGGCTTTGTTGGCATGGTAAACATATGTTTATCCCTCTCTCTGTGCCCCTCTCTCTCACTTTATAGCTGGGTTCAATCTTTCTCTCTGCTCTCTCTCTCTCTCTGCTCTCTCTCTCTCTCTCTCTCTTTCTCTTTCTCTTTCTCTCTCCTCTCTGTGCTATTGCTCTCTCTCTCTCTTTCTGCTCTCTCCTCTCTCTTTTCTCCCAATGTTTCTTTGGACACTTTAAAATAACTTTCATGAATAAGCCATTATAAACACTTATAAGTGTTTATAAATGTTTTATGAATTATTATAAATGTTATATTATAATTCCGTATGCATTGTAAGGAGTATAACACCTATGCATTCTTATAGCTAAGTTGTTATCCATGGTGATGAAACACACATTTCGCATGTTGATGAGGCCGTGCTGCTGAAATACACAAACAGCCGCGAGAAATGTCTGAAATAGCCTATAAAGACAGACAATGTTGAAATCTACCAAAATGGACAGAAATATAACAAAACTTGCAGTGAGAGTAAAGTAGTCTAGCCTATACATTTGCAGCGGCTCATAACCGCTTCACGAAAAGTGGGCAATTAAGGTGATGCGTTTCTATGATCTTACAGTCCTCCTGTCAAAGATGAGAATAGGACAGAGGTGTCGAATCTAACTCTTAGGGATGCTCTTCACGTCGACATCTCACGAGTCGATACTGTAATGATTCAACTTGTCACAGTTTTACAACAGCCATATACTACATGGACATTTGGGCATAGGCTACGAGGAGCGCTGACTTTAATGACCACTTTCTCTGCTCTGTCTGCTCAGCCGCGGTTTACTCTATTCAGCGGTGAGATTTTCGTAGGTTTCTTTCTTCTGTCTCAATCTCAACGCTTTCGATTGGAGCACCACCAATGCCGATAATTATTTTGCCTGCTGATTTCCATTTGCGCTGGGAGCGCGAGGAAATACACTACACAGCAAGGTTATAACGAACAAGCCGCCCAGTACAGGAATTATAGGGCGACTACCCGAGTGTCAGGAATACGGGCTACATTCGCTGATGGACTACCCGAACCAACTGCAGCCACAAGCCTAACAGTGGAGCCAAAACCGGGAGGGGAGAAAGAACAGTTTCAATTCCCTGACGGTTATTTCTCAAAGGACCCCCGGGACAGGAAATCTGCCCCTTCTAAATGTGGAAAACTGCTTTGTGACCGTTACACATGCTTTTGTTTTGCGCGGTATGGGTGTAAGGACCGTATTGTAAAGATATCCAGCAGATACCAGGCAGTCACAATACAACCTATCAAACTCCGTCCAACCGGGCGCTGGTGGTATATGGCTGCATGCCTTATCAGAACATATATTTTTGTCGTTTCTTTGGACGTATTTTGAGATTATTTCAAGCAGTTTTGGATACTTTGTTTTTGCGTTGCATGTGAATTGAAAGGAGCCTGGAATTGGCCTTTATATGACTTTTCTATCCTATATGAAGGAGTTGGATAGCGGAACGAGAGGAGAGCGACACAAACAAACAACGGGGACTCAACACTATTCACATTGAGATCATTTCGTTGTGATTTTAGTAGACATTATTAACTCATATTTTAGTCTATGCGTTAAATCCATTTTATAGTTCGTATTAAATAGTTATTAATGTAACGTTTTGTTTTGGACACTTTTCCATACTGGGGTCGGTCATATGGTGAAACTGGAGGGGTTAACACAACTGTTAGGGTTTCAGTCAAGCAGTGACAGAAATAAACTAATCATTATCACCCAAGTCTGCCCGCGACCCTTCGGTGACTGACGTGCCAGCCTCGGTGATGGTCGGAATAGAGATCTAACAAGACAGCAACCCTGCTGATGCGACCAGGTACATTTCAAATATCTGTGAAGGTAAGGTCTTACTAAGCCTATATCCATGGCTAGCTGTATGTATTTGCCTTGAATTTATGATGCTTTTCGTTGTTGTTTCATCGTGGCATGGAAGAATCAGTCTCCAGACAATGTGTTTGCTGTGTGCATGTTAGCTGTTATTCGTTGTATACTTTTTTTGGACATAAACATGACTTAACGTTATATTTCTTGAATCTAGTTATGTGGCCTATAAATGCAGTTTAGTTCTGTTTTTAGACAACGGTCTACCCCGGGCTCTCAAACCCTGTTCCCGGAGAGCTACTGTCCTGTAGGGTATCACTCCAACCCTGTTCCTGGAGAGTTACCATCCTGTAGGGTTTCACTCCAACCCTGTTCCTGGAGAGTTACCATCCTGTAGGGTTTCACTCCAACCCTGTTCCTGGAGAGTTACCATCCTGTAGGGTTTCACTCCAACCATGTTCCTGGAGAGTTACTGTCCTGTAGGGTTTCACTCCAACCCTGTTCCCGGAGAGTTACCGTCCTGTAGGGTTTCACTCCAACCCTGTTCCTGGAGAGTTACCGTCCTGTAGGGTTTCACTCCAACCCTGTTCCTGGAGAGTTACTGTCCTGTAGGGTTACACTCCAACCCTGTTCCTGGAGAGTTACCATCCTGTAGGGTTTCACTCCAACCCTGTTCCTGGAGAGTTACCATCCTGTAGGGTTTCACTCCAACCCTGTTCCTGGAGAGTTACCATCCTGTAGGGTTTCACTCCAACCATGTTCCTGGAGAGTTACTGTCCTGTAGGGTTTCACTCCAACCCTGTTCCTGGAGAGTTACTGTCCTGTAGGGTTTCACTCCAACCCTGTTCCTGGAGAGTTACCGTCCTGTAGGGTTTCACTCCAACCCTGTTCCTGGAGAGTTACTGTCCTGTAGGGTTACACTCCAACCCTGTTCCTGGAGAGTTACTGTCCTGTAGGGTTTCACTCCAACCCTGTTCCTGGAGAGTTACTGTCCTGTAGGGTTTCACTCCAACCCTGTTCCTGGAGAGTTACTGTCCTGTAGGGTTTCACTCCAACCCTGTTCCTGGAGACCTACCATCCTGTAGGGTTTCACTCCAACCTTGTTCCTGGAGAGTTACCATCCTGTAGGGTTTCACTCCAACCCTGTTCCTGGAGAGTTACTGTCCTGTAGGGTTTCACTCCTACCCTGTTCCTGGAGAGTTACTGTCCTGTAGGGTTTCACTCCAACCATGTTCCTGGAGAGTTACTGTCCTGTAGGGTTTCACTCCAACCCTGTTCCTGGAGAGTTACCGTCCTGTAGGGTTTCACTCCAACCCTGTTCCTGGAGAGTTACCATCCTGTAGGGTTTCACTCCAACCCTGTTCCTGGAGAGTTACTGTCCTGTAGGGTTTCACTCCAACCCTGTTCCTGGAGAGTTACTGTCCTGTAGTGTTTCACTCCAACCCTGTTCCTGGAGAGTTACTGTCCTGTAGGGTTTCACTCCAACCCTGTTCCTGGAGAGTTACTGTCCTGTAGGGTTTCACTCCAACCCTGTTCCTGGAGAGTTACTGTCCTGTAGGGTTTCACTCCAACCCTGTTCCTGGAGAGTTACTGTCCTGTAGGGGTTCACTCCAACCCTAATCTAGCGCACCTGATTTAAAAAATTAGGTGGTTGATAACATGAATTAGGTTAGTTACAACTGGGGTTTGCGTGAAAACCTACAGGAGGGTAGCTCTCCAGGAGCAGGGTTGGAGAGCCCTGGTACACTAATAATTCAAATTCAGGTTGTGCTTTGGATTGACATTTAGAGTAATTGACCAATGATGATCTCTAGAGAGAATCTTTGTTTTTACACATTTCATGAAATGAATTAATCCAGAGGCCTATGCAATCATCACTTTGTATCACTTGGAGTCACTGTAGCAACTCGGGCTATTGAGTTGCCTTGTTTCCAGTAGCAGGCTGCTGTCCATGGTGCTGAAACACACAAACACATTTCTAGTGTGTGTCAGCACACATACAAGTTAAGCAGGGAGGTTTCATAGTTGAAGTGGTTTTACAGAATGTACCAAACTGCTTAGGGCAGGCTACTGACAACACCTCAGCAGTCTGGTCAATCCCAAACCAAACTCACTTCCTCCTCCCTCCTCCTCCTTGCATGCTCATCTCTCCCAGGCTCACTGCTGCTCTGCTCTCCATATAACAATCCATGTCTGATGCAGTGTTATGATTCAGCCCTTATCTGAAAGTGGGACGGCCTGCAGAGAGGTTAGCATGGTCATTGGTAACCACCATGCTAACACAGGGCTACAACAGGCACCACCATGCTAACACAGGGCTACAACAGCCACCACCATGCTAACACAGGGCTACAACAGGCACCACCATGCTAACACAGGGCTACAACAGCCACCACCATTCTAACACGGGGCTACAACAGCCACCACCATGCTAACACAGGGCTACAACAGCCACCACCATGCTAACACAGGGCTACAACAGCCACCACCATGCTAACACAGGGCTACAACAGGTACCACCATGCTAACACAGGGCTACAACAGCCACCACCATGCTAACACAGGGCTACAACAGGTACCACCATGCTAACACAGAGCTACAACAGCCACCACCATGCTAACACAAGGCTACAACCGGTACCACCATGCTAACATAGAGCTACAACAGCCACCACCGTGCTAACACAGGGCTACAACAGCCACCACCATGCTAACACAGGGCTACAACAGGTACCACCATGCTAACACAGAGCTACAAGAGCCACCACCATGCTAACACAGGACTACAACAGGTACCACGATGCTAACATAGAGCTACAACAGCCACCACCATGCTAGAGTAGCACATGGTGATGTCTGAGACGTACTTCTCAGCCTGAAGTGTCCCCACTTGCACCAGTAAATAGCTATCTTTTCACGTGGCACCGACTGGTAGCACGCTGCAGGTGGGCGGTCTCATGTGCTAGCGAGGCAGAGGTCCTGAGTTCGCACAAGGTATGGGCCGAATCAGGGGGAAGTGGTACTCGCTAAACAAGCAGTGTTAGGTCCTGTTCACTAACACAGGGCTACAACAGGCAGGAAGTGACGTGCACAGGATACAACAGGAGTAAAACAGTAAACTGAAAGTCTTACTTTAAAGCTATGGGCGATATAGAAATTGAATTACTAGAACAAGACATTCCCCTTCAAGTTGTCTTTCATTAACGCGTGGCCCGGCTTCTATTAGTATGTTATTTCTATGAGGAGGCAGGCCTGCACCAGTATGGTCTCCGTGTTACAGCAGGCAGGGGACGCCAGACCAAGGTTATGTAGGCAATGTCTGAATTAGCATGACCAGAACCTTGTGTGTGTGTTTAACATTCTGTCATGAAAGACAAGCTTCAGCATGGTCACCATGCTTGAGCAGCATGGGGTCAAATGCCAATGAGGCAGGGTCTGCAGCAGTCACCAGCAGTAATGTCAGCCCTGATGCTGAGGCAAGCCTGTACTAGGGGGAGGGAGGGAGGGAGCTATGGACGATATAGAAATGGAATTACTAGAACTGACACTCCTCCTCTCTGAGTGGAGAGGAGCAGTAGCGGAGTCTGTAAAGCCCCAATGGCTGCTTGCTCCATGACCCTTCCAACACCCTCAGCCCCCTGGGAACACAGCAATGAGGGAATGTCTATTTCCTCCCTCCCGCCTCCCTCCCTCGTGAGAAATCACTCTAAAGCAACACCCCAACCCTCAGTTCACAGTTTCCTTGCCACCCCAACACCCTTCACCCAATTCCCAGTTTCCTTGCCACTCCAACACCCTCCACCCAATTCCCATACTTGGGGAAAGAGACAAAAGACACACACATACATATTTAGGGAATATGATGCTATTTCGGACAGAATCAGTCTTCACATTAGAATCACCAGCTTATAAAGAAAGGGCCTTAATGAAATGGATTCCAAGGCACTAGGATGTAATGTTCCCCCATCTTTTTTTATGCCTCAGTATGTCACATGGTCTTTGATATGTTCATCATAAAGCTGTAGCCTATATAAAGGATATATTGTATCTCAACCCTTTACAGATATAGGATCTTCATTTGAGCCAGTTTGCTACAACAGGAAATGTGAATTATTATGTGGATTATAATTAATGAACAGTTTTTGTAGGGGTTGATAAATTCTCAGCAATAAAAGATTGATCAAATTAAGATCCTACATCTGTACTTGGAAATGGTTCCAAGGGATGATGGAGAGGCACTGGGATGCAATGTTATGTTCCCAATTCTACTGTCCTACATAGGATGCCACATGGATGGTCTTTGTCATGTTCATCATATAGCTGTCAATACAGGATACATCTCAAGTCGTTTCTTGGATGGTTCTTGAATATTTTGATATAAAATGGTAATTTAGCAGATGCTTTTATCCAAAGCAACTTAGAGAACTGTCAACATTGACAGTGACACGTATTCAGTATATGTGAGAATCAAACCCACAACCCTGGTGTTGCCAGTAGCAACACACTAGGTATAGTATAGGAAATCTCAACTCTTCTCTTGGAGGATTTAAATGTATCTTTGTTATTATGATATATAGACTTAACGGAAGCCATTTGATTTTGAATGTTGTTGAGTGTATGGAGAGGAACACAGCAGGCTACATCTGTCTCTCAGTGTCAGAACGCAGTGGTTAGTCCATGTCAGTCACTTCTCCTACGCTCACCACGGCAACACAGAGGCTAACAGCTCAACCACGGCAACACAGAGGCTAACAGCTCAACCACGGCAAAACAGAGGCAAACAGCTCACCACGGCAACAAAGAGGCAAACAACGAGAGAGATAGCTAGCACGCCTGAAATAAATGACAAGAAAAAAGACTTGAATGGCAGTCTGCCAAGCCGATGGATGGAGATATAAAAAGATGTAGGGAATAAGAAAATCAATTATTTTAGTGGCACTAACTGTACATGTCTGCCCTACAGGAGCCACTCTGTGGAGAGGAACAGAAAACAACAACATACCAAACACACACCAAGCACACACCAAACACACACACACCAAACACACACCAAACACACACCAAACACACACCAAGCACACACCAAACACACACACACCAAACACACACCAAACACACACCAAACACACACCAAACACATACCAAACACACACCAAGCACACACCAAACAGACACACACCAAACACACACCAAACACACACTAAACACACACCAAACACACACACACCAAACACATACCAAACACATACCAAGCACACACCAAACACACACACACCAAACACACACCAAACACACACCAAACACACACACACCAAACACATACCAAACACACACCAAGCACACACCAAACACATACCAAACACACACACAAAACACACACCAAACACACACCAAAAACACACACACCAACCACACACCATGCGCACACCAAACACACACACACCAAACACACACCAACCACACACCATGCGCACACCAAACACACACACACCAAACACATACCAAACACACACCAAACACACACCAAACACATACCAAACACACACCAAGCACACACCAAACACACACACACCAAACACATACCAAACACACACCAAGCACACACCAAACACACACCAAGCACACACCAAACACACACAAACCAAACACATACCAAACACACACCAAGCACACACCAAACACATACCAAACACACACCAAGCACACACCAAACACACACAAAACACACACCAAACACACACCAAAAACACACACACAAACCACACACCATGCACACACCAAACACACACACACCAAACACACACCAACCACACACCATGCGCACACCAAACACACACACACCAAACACACACCAAACACACACACACAAACACATACCAAACACATACCAAGCACACACCAAACACACACACACAAACACACACCAAACACACAGACACCAAACACATACCAAACACACACCAAGCACACACAAACACATACCAAACACACACCAAACACACACAAACACACAGACACCAAACACATACCAAACACACACACAAAACACACACCAAACACACACCAAAAACACACACACAACCACACACCATGCGCACACCAAACACACACACACCAAACACACACCAACCACACACCATGCGCACACCAAACACACACACCAAACACATACACACACCAAACACACACAAACACATACCAAACACACACAAGCACACACAAACACACACACCAAACACATACAAACACACACCAAGCACACACCAAACACACACAACACACCAAACACACACACACCAAACACATACCAAACACACACCAAGCACACACAAACACATACCAAACACACACCAAGCACACACCAAACACACACAAAACACACACCAAACACACACCAAAACCACACACAAACCACACACCATGCACACACAAACACACACACACAAACACACACCAACCACACACCATGCGCACACCAAACACACACACACACCAAACACATACCAAACACACACACACCAAACACACACCAAGCACACACCAAACACACACAAAACACACACCAAAAACACACACACAAACCACACACCATGCGCACACCAAACACACACACACCAAACACACACCAACCACACACCATGCACACAAACACACACACACACAAACACATACCAAACACACACACACCAAACACACACCAAGCACACACAAACACAACAAAAACACACACCAAACACACACCAAAAATACACACACAAACCACACACCATGCGCACACCAAACACACACACACCAAACACACACCAACCACACACACACCAAACACACACACACCAAACACATACCAAACACACACCAAACACACACCAAACACATACCAAACACACACAAGCACACACCAAACACACACACACCAAACACATACCAAGCACACACCAAGCACACACCAAACACACACCAAGCACACACCAAACACACACACACCAAACACATACCAAACACACACCAAGCACACACCAAACACATACCAAACACACACCAAGCACACACCAAACACACACAAAACACACACCAAACACACACAAAAACACACACACAAACCACACGCCATGCACACACCAAACAACACACACACCACCAACACACACCATGCAACCAAACACACACACACCACACCAAACACACACACAAAACACACACCATTCACACACCAAGCATCTACCAAGCACGCACCAAACACACACCAAACACACACACACCAAACACACACACACACCAAACACACACCAAAGACACACACACCAAACACATACCAAGCACGCACCAAACACACACCAAACACACACACCAAACACACACCAAACACACACACACCAAACACACACACACCAAAGACACACACACCAAACACACACACACCAAGCACGCACCAAACACACACCAAACACACACACACCAAACACACAAACACACACACACAGCCTGTGCTGACAAAGTGTTGTAAACAGAAATGAGAGGAGACACGTTTTCCAGAAAAGGAGAAAGAAAGAAGTGCTTGGGGTGGTGCTATAGCTCTAACTGTTAATACATGACCTCTGTTGATATTCACTCAGCTCACTACCCCAGGCCCCAGTTACAGTATCCTCCTCATGAACAACTGACCATTAGGCCAAATGTGCATCCCAAAATGCACACTTTTCACAATATCGTGAACTCCATTTGGCCAGGGCCCATAGGGGTCTGGTCAAAAGTAGTTCACTATATAGGGAATAGGCTGAGCCCACCACTGGTGTATATAAGTACATCAGAAGACAGTGGAGTGGCACGTAGCACAGACCAATTGTTCAGGGTTCATGGATGACCAGATCATTCAGTGTGTGGTCTCTATACAGATACTCAGTATACGACAACAGTTGTGTCTGTCTGTCTGATAAAGTTTGATTTGATGGTGATCGATAGTGTTCTTTTGGAATGATCTCATTCTAGAATCTTTTTTTTAATTTTTTTTTTATTTAACCAGGTAGGCTAGTTGAGAACAAGTTCTCATTTGCAACTGCGACCTGGCCAAGATAAAGCATAGCAGTGTGAACAGACAACACAGAGTTACACATGGAGTAAACAATTAACAAGTCAATAACACAGTAGAAAAAAAATGGGCAGTCTATATACAATGTGTGCAAAAGGCATGAGGAGGTAGGTGAATAATACAATTTTGCAGATTAACACTGGGGTGATAAATGATCAGATGGTCATGTACAGGTAGAGATATTGGTGTGCAAAAGAGCAGAAAAGTAAATAAATAAATAAAAAAAACAGTATAAAAACAGTATGGGAATGAGGTAGGTGAAAATGGGTGGGCTATTTACCAATAGACTATGTACAGCTGCAGCGATCGGTTAGCTGCTCGGATAGCTGATGTTTGAAGTTGGTGACGTGATTCCATGCAGTGTGCTGGGTTCTGTATGTTATATGTGTGATGGATGGTAGTTTGGCAAGATGAGCTCTTCTTGTGGAATGTCTCTATCTGTGTGCTTGCAGGGATCTGTACGCTGACATTAAACTGTCCTCTGTGCTGAATGTTTCCTGGGCAATTGTCAGTCTCTCTCTCTCTCTCCCTCTCTCTCTCTCTCCCCCTCTCTCTCTCTCTCTCTCTCTCTCTCTCTCTCTCTCTCCCCTCTCTCTCTCTCTCTCTCTCCTCTCTCTCTCTCTCTCCCCTCTCTCTCTCTCTCTCTCTCTCTCTCTCTCTCTCTCTGTGTGTTCGTGTGTGCCAGTCTGCTGACAGTGACGTCAGATCTGTACTGTGTGCTACTTACCGTTCAATGTTTACCTTCCTGTTCAAAGGAAGGCCTTCGGTCACTGTTAGGGTCATTTAAAGGTAAGGACTGGCTAACAAGATTATCATGATGTGATATTGAACCTGGATCGTTTCTCAGAAACCTATCTACTCATACAGTATCATCTTAGTGGGTCTATTGAGTTATATAGGTCAAGTGTGGCAAAATCAGTGTGTGTGTGTGAGCATGTGTGCTTGGGTGTGTGTATTTGTTTGTGTGTATATACAGTTGAAGTCGGAAGTTTACATACACCTCAGCCAAATACATTTAAACTCAGTTTTCCACAATTCCTGACATTTAATCGTAGTAAAAATTCCCTGTCTTAGGTCAGTTAGGATCACCAATTAATTGTAAGAATGTGAAATGTCAGAATAATAGTAGAGAGAAATATTTATTTAAGCTTTTATTTCTTTCATCACATTCCCAGGGGGTCAGAAGTATATATATACTCGTATTTGGTAGCATTGCCTTTAAATTGTTGTCCTTAAGCCATTTTGCCACAACTTTGGAAGTATGCTTGGGGTCATTGTCTATTTGGAAGACCAATTTGCAAACAAGATTTAACTTTCTGACTGATGTCTTGAGATATTGCTTCAATATATCCACATAAATGTCCTCCCTCGTGATGCCATCTATTTTGTGAAGTGCACCACTCCCTCTGCAGCAAAGAACTCTCTAAACATGATGCTGCCACCCCCGTGCTTCACGGTTGGGATGGTGTTCTTCGGCTTTCAAGCCTCCTCCTTTTTCCTCCAAACAAAACGATGGTCATTATGGCCAAACAGCTCTATTTTTGTTTCATCAGGCCAGAGGACAATTCTCCAAAAAGTACGATCTTTGTCCCCATGTGCAGTTGCAAACCGTAGTCTGGCTTTTTTATGGCGGTTTTGAAGCAGTGGCTTCTTCCTTGCTGAGCAGCCTTTCAGGTTATGGTGATGTAGGACTCATTTTACTGTGGATATAGATACTTTTGTACCTGTTTCCTCCAGCATCTTCACAAGGTCATTTGCTGTTGTTCTGTGATTGATTTGCAATGTTTGCACCAAAGTACGTTCATCTCTAGGATACAGAACGCGTCTCCTTCCTGAGCGGTATGACGCCTGCGTTGTCCCATGGTGTTTATACTTGCATACTATAGTTTGTGCAGATGAACGTGGTAGCTTCAGGTGTTTCGAAATTGAACCAGACTTGTGGAGGTCTACAATTTATTTTCTGAGGTCTTGGCTGATTTCTTTTGATTTTCCCATGATGTCAAGCAAAGAGGCACTGAGCTTGAAGGTAGGCCTTGAAATACATCCACAGGTACACCTCCAATTTACTCAAATTATGTAAATTAGCCTATCAGAAGCTTCTAAAGCCATGACATCATTTTCTGGAATTTTCCAAGCTGTAAACTTCTGACCCACTGTAATTGTGATATAGTGAATTATAAGTGAAATAATCTGTCTGTAAGCAATTTTTGGAAAAATTACTTGTGTCATGCACTTTGTAGATGTCCTAACCGACTTGCCAAAACTATAGTTTGATTAACAAGAAATTTGTGGAGTGGTTGAAAAATGAGTTTTAATGACTCCAACCTAAGTGTATGTGAACTTCCAACTTCAACTGTATTTGTGTTGGTTGTGGTCTGTCTGCACGCATTTCCTGCTCTGCCTGGCAGGTCATCTGAACCCACCCTAAACGCCATCCCTGACCCTCAACCAACCAATCACCATTAGTCTTCCTGATTGGGTTTGATTTCATTGGCCCTGTCTTAAGACCTGGGAAGATGATGAAAAAAATTGAGGGGAAAATATTAGGATTCTCTGATTGTGTGGTGTCAAAGAGCACATTTAATTTGATAATTTTTACTACCCTGAGAGTCCTGCTAAGGTTTTTTATTTTATTTTCTGTCTGAATTCAATTTGTTCCATGGCAGTGAATTTTCATAAACAACATGATCAAAAGTATGTGGACCCATTCCAAAGATCATGGGCATTAATATGGATTTGGCCTCCCCTTTGCTGCTATAACAGCCTCCACTCCTCTGGGAAGGCTTTCCACTAAATGTTGGATCATTCCTGTGGGGATTTGCTTCCATTCAGCCACAAGAATATTAGTGAGGTTGGGCACTGATGTTGGGCGATTAGGCCTGGATCACAGTCAGCGTTCCAATTCATACCAAAGGTGTTCGATTGGGGTTAAGGTCAGGGCTCTGTAAGGGCAAGTCAAGTTCTTCCACACTGATCATCACAAACCATTCTGTATGGACCTCGCCTTGTGCACAGGGACATTGTCATGCTGAAACAGGAAAGGGCCTTCCCCAAATTGTTGTCACAAAGTTGGAAGCACATAATTGTCTAGAATGTCATTGTATGTTGTAGCATTAAGATTTCCCTTCACTGGAACTAAGGGGCTTAGCCCGAACCATGAAAAACAGTCCCAGACCATTATTTCTCCTCCACCAAACTTTACAGTTGTCAATTTACATTCGGGCAGGGAGTGTTCTCCTGGCATCCGCTAAACCCAGATTTGTCCATCGGACTGCCAGAGGGTGAAGCATGATTCATCACTCCAGATAATGTGTTTCAACTGCTCCAGAGTCCAATGGCGGCAAGCTTTACACCACTGCAGCTGACACTTGGCATTGCGCATGGTGATCTTAGGCTTGTGTGCGGCTGCTCGCCCATGGGACCCCTTCATGAAGCTCCTGACGAACAGTTATTGTGCTGACGTTGCTTCTAGATGCAGTTTGGAACTCGGTAGTGAGTGTTGCAATCGAGGACAACATTTTTTACGTGCCTAGCGCTTCAGCACTCAGCAGTCCCGTTCTCTGAGCTTGTGTGGCCTACCACTTCGTGGCTGAGCCTTTGTTGCTCCTAGGCGTTTCCACTTCACAATAACAGCACTTACTACTGAGTATGGCAGCTCTAGCAGGGCAGAAATTTGATGAACTGACTTGTTGGAAAGGTGGCATCCTATGGTGGTGACACATTGAAAGTCACTGAGCTCTTCAATATGGACCATTCTACAATAGGTGTGGCTGAAATAGCCGAATCCACTCATTTTAAGGGGTGACTGCATACTTTTGTATATATAGTGTATTCTCAGCAGCCTGTCTTGGTCCAGTGAATTATTATATTCAATTCAAATCAAATGTTATTAGTCACATGCGCTGAATACAACAGGTTCACCTTACTGTGAAATGCTTACTTACGAGCCCCTAACCAACAATGCAGTAAAAAAAATCTGAGTAAGAATGAAAAATAAAAGTAACAAGTAATTGAAGAGCAGCAGTAAAATAACAATAGCAAGACTAAACACAGGGGGTTACCGGTACAGAGTCAATCTGCGGGGGCCCCGGTTAGTTGAGGTAATATGTACATGTAGGTAAAGTTATTAAAGTGACTATGCATAGATGGGGGGGGGCAATGCAAATAGTCTGGGTAGGCATTTGATTAGATGTTCAGGAGTCTTATGGCTTGGGGGTAGAAGCTGTTTAGAAGCCTGTTGGACCTAGACGTGGCGCTCCTGTACCGCTTGCTGTGCGGCAGCAGAGAGAACAGTCTATGACTAGGGTGGCTGGAGTCTTTGACAATTTTTAGGGCCTTCCTCTGACACCGCCTGGTATAGAGATCCTGGATGGCAGGAAGCTTGGCCCCAGTGATGTACTGGGCCGTACACACTACCTTCTGTCGTGCCTTGCGACCGGAGGCCGAGCAGTTGCCATACCAGGCGGTGATGCAACCAGTCAGGATGCTCTCAATGGTGCAGCTGTAGAACATTCTGAGGATCTAAGGACCCATGCCAAATATTTTCAGTCTCCAGAGGAGGAATAGGTTTTGTTGTGCCCTCTTCACGACTGTCTTGGTGTGCTTGGACCTTGTTAGTTTGTTGGTGATGTGGACACCAAGGAACCTTCTCAGCAGCCTGTCCTGGTCCAGTGAATTGTTATATTATCAGCAGCCTGTCCTGGTCCAGCATTGGCAAGTCTGTTTGTAAGATGTGTTACAGAGATACAGACAGAGAACTCAGCTGACATTACTGTTGATGGAGGGACACACACACATCATAATGTAATACGGGACTGAAAGCTTGTTTGCATAGCTATGATTGTCAGGCCCTGTTGCCTGCCTCTGAGATGCTTGTGTGTGTTTGTCTGGAAGTCTCTCTCCATAACCCCTCCAGCTAGAGTCATTATTTCCACTATAAGGCTGGTAGGTAGAATTAGAAAGGGGCCTTGTGACCACTTTTTATACTGTTGATGATTATACTGTTGATGGCCTCTGTATTTGACACCTTCTTGGTTTAGGATGACCATGTCTGCCTGCTCCAAGTTTAATTAGTGTTAGGTACAGTAAATAGATAGATCCTTTGGACTCTGCTCACAATTTTCTCTCGATTAAATATTCCATTAATCGTCTTCTGTCCTGGAGGACGATGTTATGTAGGAACGCAATGTGCTCTAGGTCAGGACAAAGCTTTGGCTAGCTGTTCTGTTTTCTGTTTTATCTGTGTGTTGCTTGCTTCAGCTGAGTTATACACCATATAGTCTAGTGATGCCAGACATCACACCATAGATTGGTTGGCAGTAGCTAGGTGGTGACTGGCAGTACCTAGGTGGTGACTGGAAGTAGCTAGGTGGTGACTGGCAGTAGCTAGGTAGAGACTGGCAGTAGCTAGGTGGTGACTGGCAGTACCTAGGTGGTGACTGGAAGTAGCTAGGTGGTGACTGGCAGTAGCTAGGTGGTGACTGGCAGTAGCTAGGTGGTGACTGGCAGTAGCTACTTTGTGACTGGCAGTAGCTACTTTGTGACTGGCAGTAGCTAGGTGGTGACTGGCAGTAGCTAGGTGGTGACTGGCAGTAGCTAGGTGGTGACTGGCAGTAGCTACTTTGTGACTGGCAGTAGCTAGGTGGTGACTGGCAGTACCTAGGTGGTGACTGGCAGTAGCTAGGTGGTGACTGGCAGTAGCTAGGTGGTGACTGGCAGTAGCTACTTTGTGACTGGCAGTAGCTACTGTGTGACTGGCAGTAGCTAGGTGGTGACTGGCAGTAGCTAGGTGGTGACTGGCAGTAGCTAGGTGGTGACTGGCAGTACCTAGGTGGTGACTGGCAGTAGCTAGGTGGTGACTGGCAGTAGCTAGTTGGTGACTGGCAGAAGCTAGGTGGTGACTGGCAGTAGCTAGGTGGTGACTGGCAGTAGCTAGGTGGTGACTGGTAGTACCTAGGTGGTGACGGGCAGTAGCTAGGTGGTGATTGGCAGTAGCTAGTTGGTGACTGGCAGTAGCTAGGTGGTGACTGGCAGTAGCTAGGTGGTGACTGACAGTACCTAGGTGGTGACTGGAAGTAGCTAGGTGGTGACTGGCAGTAGCTAGGTGGTGACTGGCAGTAGCTAGGTGGTGACTGGCAGTAGCTACTTTGTGACTGGCAGTAGCTACTTTGTGACTGGCAGTAGCTACTTTGTGACTAGCTACTTTGTGACTGGCAGTAGCTACTTTGTGACTGGCAGCAGCTAGGTGGTGACTGGCAGTAGCTAGGTGGTGACTGGCAGTAGCTACTTTGTGACTGGCAGTAGCTACTTTGTGACTGGCAGTAGCTACTTTGTGACTGGCAGTAGCTAGGTGGTGACTGGCAGTAGCTAGGTGATGACTGGCAGTAGCTACTTTGTGACTGGCAGTAGCTAGGTGGTGACTGGCAGTAGCTAGGTGGTGACTGGCAGTAGCTAGGTGGTGACTGGCAGTAGCTAGGTGGTGACTGGCAGTACCTAGGTGGTGACTGGCAGTAGCTAGGTAGTGACTGGCAGTAGCTAGGTGGTGACTGGCAGTAGCTAGTTGGTGACTGGCAGTAGCTAGGTGGTGACTGGCAGTAGCTACTTTGTGACTGGCAGTAGCTAGGTGGTGACTGGCAGTAGCTAGGTGGTGACTGGCAGTAGCTAGGTGGTGACTGGTAGTACCTAGGTGGTGACTGGCAGTAGCTAAGTGGTGATTGGCAGTAGCTAGGTGGTGACTGGCAGTAGCTAGGTGGTGACTGGCAGTAGCTAGTTGGTGACTGGCAGTAGCTAGGTGGTGACTGGCAGTAGCTACTTTGTGACTGGCAGTAGCTAGGTGGTGACTGGCAGTAGCTAGGTGGTGACTGGTAGTACCTAGGTGGTGACTGGCAGTAGCTAGGTGGTGACTGGCAGTAGCTAGGTGGTGACTGGCAGTAGCTAGGTGGTGACTGGCAGTAGCTAGGTGGTGACTGGCAGTAGCTAGGTGGTGACTGGCAGTAGCTAGGTGGTGACTGGCAGTAGCTAGGTGGTGACTGGCAGTAGCTAGGTGGTGACTGGCAGTAGCTAGGTGGTGATTGGCAGTAGCTAGGTGGTGACTGGCAGTAGCTAGGTGGTGACTGGCAGTAGCTAGGTGGTGACTGGCAGTAGCTAGGTGGTGACTGGCAGTAGCTACTTTGTGACTGGCAGTAGCTAGGTGGTGACTGGCAGTAGCTAGGTGGTGACTGGCAGTAGCTAGGTGGTGACTGGCAGTAGCTAGGTGGTGACTGGCAGTAGCTAGGTGGTGACTGGCAGTAGCTAGGTGGTGACTGGCAGTAGCTAGGTGGTGACTGGCAGTAGCTAGGTGGTGACTGGCAGTAGCTAGGTGGTGACTGGCAGTAGCTAGGTGGTGACTGGCAGTAGCTAGGTGGTGACTGGCAGTAGCTAGGTGGTGACTGGCAGTAGCTAGGTGGTGACTGGCAGTAGCTAGGTGGTGACTGGCAGTAGCTAGTTGGTGACTGGCAGTAGCTAGGTGGTGACTGGCAGTACCTAGGTGGTGACTGGCAGTAGCTAGGTGGTGACTGGCAGTAGCTAGGTGGTGACTGGCAGTAGCTAGGTGGTGACTGGCAGTAGCTAGGTGGTGACTGGCAGTAGCTAGGTGGTGACTGGCAGTAGCTACTTTGTGACTGGCAGTAGCTAGGTGGTGACTGGCAGTAGCTAGGTGGTGACTGGCAGTAGCTACTTTGTGACTGGCAGTAGCTACTTTGTGACTGGCAGTAGCTAGGTGGTGACTGGCAGTAGCTAGGTGGTGACTGGCAGTAGCTACTTTGTGACTGGCAGTAGCTAGGTGGTGACTGTCAGTAGCTAGGTGGTGACTGGCAGTAGCTAGGTGGTGACTGGCAGTAGCTAGGTGGTGACTGGCAGTAGCTAGGTGGTGACTGGCAGTAGCTAGGTGGTGACTGGCAGTAGCTACTGGTGACTGGCAGTAGCTAGGTGGTGACTGGCAGTAGCTAGGTGGTGACTGGCAGTAGCTACTTTGTGACTGGCAGTAGCTAG